>NC_142249.1:19883387-20183387 GCF_052056855.1 Sturnus vulgaris | reverse complement strand
CGAGAGGCACTAGAATTTGTTTGTGTTTAATAATCTGGGGTTTGGGTTAAAAAAAAAAAAAAAGAGAGAGGAGAAACTATTTTTATGTTTTGTCAAAGTTTAAGACTTGAAGAGATTTCTATCTCAAGATAGAAATAAGTGTATAGTAAGTGTACTGACATGGCACTGCTGATGTAGCACAGGGCTCTCTGACTGATGCTGACTGCCCTGATTATCCCCTGGTCCTGTGAGGGACACAGGCAAATTGGTGCAGCTAGGACTAGGAGGACACAGGTGCAGACAAGCAAGAGGGCACAGTCCTGTAAAAGGCTCTAGTTTAAAGCCTGGCACAAAGCAAACAAAAAGCATCCAAGGACAACAAACTGAAAACGCCCTTCAGCTTTCCTCCCCATCTCCAATTACAGAATTTTTTGCTCCAGTTTATTTCTCTTTGGAAACAACTTTTTACAGCTGCACATGGCAAATACTTAGCTAGTAAGCAAAGAGGAGAAGCTGGAAAAAATGATTATTAATGAATTCTGCCAAAAAAATAGTCAGGGCAAAGTCTTTCACAGCTCAGGACACAAACCAGTCGATCTCCCCATACACAAAGAAGGAGGCATGTCCTGGACTGCCTTCCTGAGAGGGAAAACAGCACAGCTGCATTGCCTACTGCAGCTACCTGGGCTGGAAACATACAGCACCCCTGCACTTAATACTTATGAAGCATGTGTTAAAAGAGTGTTTGCTAAGTCATGGTGAGTAAAAATCAAGAGGTTCAATTAATTTATCTTCATTTTAATTTAATTATTTATATCTCTAAGTGTTTTCTATGACCTTCAACAAGGAAATGTTTCCACACAGCAAGTGTGGAAACCAAAGGCAGTGTGCCATGTGGGTGCCTGCCCTGGAGGGCATGGGTTTACCAGGGGGCTCAGGCCACTGCAGTGACAGCCCCTGTGAGGCCACATCTACTGACTGCATAGGTCAGATGTGCCAGGAAGGTGAATATGCCAAGAGGGACAAATGCACAACTTGCCTGAACTCAGCAGAAGCCACAAGCCATTGCCTGAGGAGAGACAAGGTGCCTCATCCAGCTGCATCCAGGGTCAGCAGTGGCTCCTGGCTCTTGCTAATGCTTTGGAAGTGGTGCCCAGCCAGCATGGTACCTCCCTGTAAGCTGGCAGCTCTGAGGCAGCCTGCCACACAGGTGGCACAGGAACTCACTGGGACCCAGGGAACAGCCGGGTTTGGAGGTTACTGGCCTCCATTCAAGATAGCAGGTCTAGCTGAGCTCCTGCTGGTATTCCAAATGCAGGTTTATTGCATGGAAGTAGTAATTTAGTGTAGTTCAAGCTAAAAAAAGGTATGTATGACATACCACTGCCATGAAAACATACCCACAAAACCCAAAGCAGCCACATACTATCATTCAGCACTTGCATTTCCTCTTTAGAACATTCAATAAATCCACTGAACTGCTGTAATTTGTCCTTGCTATTACCAGTGTACCAGCAATTCAGAAGAGAAAACAAACTGGTCCCTGCAGGATGTAGTGCTCAGTGCAGGTGCCCTGAAACAGCAGGTATCAGAGGGTGGCAACCCATTTCCCCTTAAACTTATTTGTAATGAGAGTGGCTGTCACAGTTGTTGAACCCTAAAGTTAGCATCACATCTGCTGAATCCTGTAGATATGGCCAAAGCCCCGATCAAACTGGCTGAATGATTTTGTTAGCTTGCAGGGGTAAAACCAAACTTGATTTTAAGTAAATTTGAAGGCTAAATTCAACATGTGGCAGACTGACCTATAACTCCTAACATCTTTGCTTTCAAAACCAGAATTTGTAATTAGATGGAGAGTTAAGAGCCACATCAAATCTGAGGCCACAAGTTTCCAGACGAAAAGCAAATTTTTTCTAAACTCAGAGAGATGTAGTTTCTGGATCAAACTTACAGCTGAAAGAAAGCTTTGTATTGGTTTTATCAGGACATAAGACATTATTACTCTCATGAAGTTTACTTTCTCTTTTAAACTGCAGCCCTGATGACTGGCAGTACTCTAAAAATGATGGTGCAGGGATCATTGTTTTCTTCCACATCTGCCAAGGCCCCTGTGAGCAGGCAGGCTCGCAGGAGGCTGGGTCACAGGGAGTGCCAGTCCAGGCTGGTACCACCACACAGAGAAAAAGCCCTGCTTCTACACAGAGAGGATACAGCAGCACCAGGGCTGCTGTGTGAACAAAGCCTCAACTCTGCAGCCAAACGCTTCTTCAGGTGAGCCTTGATCCATCCAAACTTGCTATTAGGGAATGCTGTTCAACACACACCAAGCTGCTTTGTGCAGCCAGCATGAATTCAGAGTTTGCCCTTGGTACCAGACTTCTGAGATCTGTGATACAAATGAGCAGTTTTCTGGATTCCCACAACTGTTCACCAGAGAAAGCAGCAGGGCCTGCCTTTTCAATTCCCTCCCCTTACACCAGGAGCAGACCTGGTCCTTACCCTACCAGCTGCTAACAATAACTCAATACTTTCCCACAGTGCAGAGTATAATGCACTCATTTTATCTGTTTACTACCAAGAGAAAGATCATCTCAGAAGACTCAGAAACAGCATTTTCTGCTCCCTCCCTAAAAAGTGGAGTATGACATATACTCCTTTAAAATTATTAAAATTATTCATTTAAAATTATTAAAATTTATATTATTTAAATTGCCTTTAAAATAACTATTCAGCTCTCATCAATAACCAGAAAAATTCAGAGTCACTGTCAACAAGGAGACTGAAATACTGAATAAGAGACAGCAGGGCTGGAAGAGGGCATCTACCCTTCCTTCCCCTGAGTCACCATGGATTATATCATTCCTGGCAGTATTCATCACTTTTTTCCCTAAAAATCTCCACTGATGGAAAATCTGCAATATCCCTGACATATCTATCTTGCTATCCTAACAGCTAATGAAACTTTTCCCAGTACTTTATTTAGACCTCCGTTTACTGTGATTTCATTTGTTATTTTTCATACTATTTGCAAGTGGTGCATAAAAGAATTTATTCCTTTCCTCTTCATAGTTATTTGAAAACTGGTTACATGTCTCTTTGAACTTCTCCTCTTCAGGCTAAGCAACCATATTTCCTCCAGTCTTTCCTCACAGGTCGTATTTGTGCTGTCATCATTACTGCTGTTCCTGGGACCCTCCATAATCCTGTATCATGTGAAATGGGTGAGAGTGACACAATGCACCATCTTTATCTCAGTATTGCATTGTAAGTTTATAAATACTCATATTTTCCTGATCTGCATGTCTCCCTTCTTCAAATAGGCCATCCCTTCCTACCCAAACAGGTGTGTTTGACTACTGACCACACAGTAGTACCATCTTCTTTTGTCCTATGGAATAATCCTCCAAATAATAGTCTTTGCACCAACCCTCATCCAGCAGCAGTCCATCATGCCTGATAAGGCTGTGGATCCACAAATGAAGTGGGACATTTGTCTGTTTCTGGGACCAGCTCTTCCCTCTCATATCTCCCAAGCCTAGCACTCAGATTTCTCCAGACTGTGGTTTCCAAAGCAAGTGCACTGCTGAAACTACACCAAAGCATCAACCCACATGGACCAGCTATAGACTTAATCTAGAAGAAACCCTGAATGGTTTGGTGCTCATGTCTACAGAGAACCAAAATCCCAACCAATTCTGGGACCCTCCCAGCATCAGTTTCTGCATGGGCCACTAACCATAAGGAGGCCACAGTTGGAGTTCACAACACAGAGCATTTGAGATAGGAAATACTTGATCTGCTGGACTGCACCAGCTCTAGAGCAGTACACTGCAGCCTATCTACAGTACATGCTTTCTGATGGAGCCTCTGCTGCAATGAGAAAAAAATGAAACCAAAAATTAAATTTAAAAAGAATTAAACTAAAATTTTAAAAAAGTAAACTCACTGTTCTTTCTTACTAACCATGTGTTTCAGTGAACCTTTTCATACTATACCTGTTCATTAGCACCAAACTGTAAACACTGCAGGCTTCATTGTGCAGTTTTCAAGTGTAATGTCATCTCCTTTAAGTCAGGACAACTACAGATTCATTGTGCCCGGTCATATCATACCTCAGGTCTCCTAACCTACTTTCCAAGCCTTAAATCCCTTCACTGTCAGCCTTGTACTACTGGAATGGGAAAAAAAAAAAAAAAAAGCCAAACAGAAAATAACTCACTGCACAGGTTAAAAGCTTATGGATTTGGCATAAAATCTGATGCTACCTAAGGCACCTAAATCTGGCATTAGGAAAGGTGTGGCACATGAGAGCATGCCTGTAAATTGGCACTGCCATTAATCCTGCCCTGGAGAAGAATGACTCCTGTATTGTCCCACTGCAGTCTAAGATATGAGATGGCTCTGTGGCTTCCAGCTCTTACAGGTCAGGAATGACACACAGCAAGACACTTGCTATGCTGCTGCTCACCCTATGACTGCCACCCACTGCCACCCCTCCCTGCAAACCCCACAGGCTCTGTACCTGGTCACCAGCAGGAGATGCTTGCATAGAATAGGAGGTCTGGTCAACTCAGTCCAGAATACACTTTCTGAAGTTAATTAAATTGCAATAACATTTCCCAGGTTGCACAATCCTGCAAGATAGAAAGGAAAAAAAAAAAAGAACTATTAATTATGAACTGTTGGGGATCACAGAACCTGAGCACGTGTCCATTATGTATTTCCTTGCATAAACAGAAATCCTGCATGAGAAAGTGGAAGAGTACTGTAAAGAAGAAGCCTCCTCCTTCTAAAGAGGAATCACAACAGGAAAACACACTAGCTGGGTTCTCCATATTGCTCCCTGAGGTCAAAGGATCCAGTTTGTTCTCAAACAAATTTAAGACAATTCTTCCAACTTCAGCATAGCATACATAGTAAAAGCCAATATAAACGGTGGAAGGAAAACAGAAAAACATAGAAAGCCATGGATGTGATGGTAAGACTGAACAGAGTTATCCACTACAACAGCTGCTCCTCATAAGAGACATGGTCCAACAACTAGTTTTGTAATTAGGAGGTTTCTGTAGTTGAGGCTAGGGAAAAAACATACATGCAAAAGCTGCAACAAATTGGAGGGGGGAAGAGGAGAGGCAACAGCTTAGAAGATGTGACAGATGTGCTGCAAATAATGTCCCAAAATACACTTGACCATTTGATATATTTTGTATTAGAACTAACAAAATAAAATCTTTAAAAATCCAGTATTTTAAATTAAAATGTAAGAACAGTAGCCATTCAGCATTTTACAGTTTTACTTCTATTTAGAATCAGTCTCAAGACCCCAGTCCCTCACAGCCACACAACCTTTGCACACACTATGTGGTGAAACAAAGCCCACAAGGGGATTCTGCTATAACCCGTCTGAAGTTGGCCTATGCAGTTCCAGTTTGCATTAGCTGGTGTTGCACTCTTAACTCCTACGTTTTCCGTGCCAGAGAGTAGAATAACCCTGTGCTATGGGCCCAAATGCACGGTGGACACAAGTTCAACAATGCAATGCAGCCATTTCTGGGGAGTAAAACTAGACAGTGATTAAGTTGACATTGAGTGGTTTATTTTATTTATTTGCAGAATTGAAGATTGTTTAATGATGCTTTCATCTAACTTTTAAGCTCCCTCAAATCAATAAACTTCTATATTAGCACCGCTGAAGGGAAAGAAACAAGCAAACAATTTAAAGAAGCATACAGCAAAATGAATTTTTCTTCCATAGATGATACATACACAAACACATGCACACAGTCTCTCCTCCTTCTGAAGTGCAGCAAAAGAACAGCATTTTTTCCTTAGCACAGAATTTGTCCCCATCTGGTTCCATTTTTTATTATTTTCTTCTTTTGGTTTCCTTCTCTCTCATTCCAATGCATATTTAATTCATTTGTTTAGTCTGTACTCTTTATTCCCTTCCCTCTTTTTGCAGATTTCCTTTTTAATTTGTTAGAGGAAGAAACATTCTTTCCCTGGTTTTCATAATACAAGCTGCTGGAAAGGGCCCATTCAGAAATCCCCCCTCTTCAACAACTCTCCTGTTCTTTCAATCCTGCTTGCCTATGTTCACTTCTGGTAGCAGAGTAGAAGTGTTAGGGTTTATTTATTTAGGAACGTGTATCAGTTTATTTTTTAATTCCATTTCAAATACCTGGCACAAGTCACTGCATGGAGACTCAACTATATTATTTACGAGCCACTATATTTAGCTTAAAACAACTCCTAATCTATTTGAGATGAGCCGCTATAAGACAGGATTAGGCTGAAATGAAAATGTCTGCAGTGGGATTTTACTAAATTGCTTTTAAATCACATTCCTAGTTAAACAGTGCTCCAGTGAAGGCTATAAACCCTAATACATCAGAAGGGCTGATTTGGGGCAGAACTTTGGCTCTCTGAAAACTTGCTGGTTTTCCAGAAGCAGAGGAGCCCAGCTCAGGCCAAAGCCTTCTCTGCATATAAAGCCCCAAAGATGGAAATATGAGAGCAAAGCTCTGCAAGGCTGAGCCACAGAGCTGTTTAACTGCCCAGGAACAGGGCCCTGCTGTTCCCAGCTTGCCGAGACCCTCCATGCCCTGCAGCAGGGCCAGGAGCAGAATCCAACCCCACGTGCAGGAGGCAGCAGCAGCCTCGTCCTCCATGAGCCACCACGTTCATCTTACCCAGACCTTTCTATGCTGACATCAGGATGTATGCACTACATGGCACGAGGAGGGTGAAAGAGCCGTGCAACTTAGTCTACATGGATTTCTACACGGCCAGGGAAATATTTGGTAAGATGTACAGGCAGCTTTAGGACTTCTTGCCTGATGCTCAAATCTCTGATTTTAATGCCTGGCACGGCCTTGTTACAGCACTGTCATCCCCAGCAGCTGCATTTAGTGTGAGATTGCTGCCACCACCCCTGTCCAAGCCCCTCTGCCTCACAAGCTGTGACCCTGGACAAGCAGCGGGGTTCTCTGGGCAAAGCGAGCAGCCATCATTGCTGGAGGTGGCTGTGGGGCCATCACCTCCTCTTCCCCACGCTCTCCCAGCACCATGTGCACCCCATGCTGGGATTTAGTTTTAGTTCAGTTCCTGTGCACTTAATACTGTATTAAACATTTTATCATCCTGAAGGCTGTTTCCTTTGTAACTTTCACTCCAACTTGGCATTTAAGATTTATAATTAATCACAATTGCCTAGTAACTTAAAATTAACAAATCTATCTTTCTGCTGGATACAAAATATACATCCCGTTAAAGAGTCTCCCTTTGACAGCTCCCAAATTCTCCAGCACCAACCTAGCTTCATTTCACTCCTGATGCAAAGTGCTCCCAAGACAAAACCCTCCAGCACAGAAAAGCGTGATGCAATTTCTCAACAGAAATCACCAGGAATGAGAGAACACCTTAACAAGAAACTACACCAGTAAAATCAAAGGGAAGAGCTACATACTTGGTACAGCCAAAACAAACTTAATGAAGTTTTCACTACAGTCAATGATTTTAACCTCTACTGAACACATCTATTAAAAATCCAGACCTTTAACTTATTTTATGAAAGTCTTAACAAGACAGAGAAGTTTACATTCACACTTGTACTGCAAGGCAGCCTCCAAGCTTCACACAAACCAAGCCAACCCTACTGAGCTTCCTATTTTTGCCCTGTAGAGTTCTGCTCTGAAGTTCCACACTGCTTGCTATTCAATACCACAACTACCTTACAGACCACTCCTCATCCACTGCTGCCAAAAATCAGTGAAAATACACGTGCAGAACCTCTGCAGGACAGCTAAAGAGATGTTTTAAGAGAACTAACCTGTGCTATTTGAATCCGTTGGAGGTCACCCAGTTCTGAACTTCCCCAGCAGCTCCAGTCTCGTTTCCTGTAGAGGAGCATGTGACACACACTTCCCCACCGCACCTTGCTAGACTCGCTTTGCTTGCGTTTTAACATCAGATGAAACAACTAACTGTCCCTCACAACGTGTTAAAGAAATTTCTCATCTAATGTTGAACCACTGACATTTCTGCATAGCCAGAAAGCCCTCCTCTACTGCCTTCTGAGTCACTCCATGATTCAATGGACCTTTTTGTACTATATATTAATACCAAATGCTGAATGTGATTCTGCCACAGTGCGCTCAGAGCCCCTCCCCCCTTCTTTTAAAGGGGAAACAAATGCAGTAGTGGAGAACATAATTGCACTGCAGGCGTGGGAAATTTCAGTTCAAGGGTATTTGTTTGTCAAATGTTCAGAGTGGTAGTGAATTGATGAATTTGAACAGATGCAGTCATCAGCAATTTACAGAAATACTTCCATTTGAATACAGTAAACAGAAGTTTGAGTCTTAAGCAGTTTATGTCTTCGGAAGAGTAGAGATTTTCTCAGTTATAGCAATGTGCAATTTGTTATCTAGCACTGGGCAAACAGGTCTGAACATATGTCACAAAAGGAAGGACAGTAAAGTCCTGGATTAGAGTACTATGTTTACAGGACTAGTCAATAGGTGGTGCTTTATCAAAATTTATTTTTTTAAAGACACATTAACTTTGGAATGGCAATTTAACCCTAAACGCACCACCAGCAGAATACTGGCACAGGCTGGAAATAAAGTTTGAAGACTACCATGTCACAGTAGAGGCAGAATGATCACACCAGAGTCAGCAAGGAGATACTGCTCTGCTGGAAGATGCTCCTTGTGGAAAACACTAAACACTCATCAATCAAGCTAATGGAGGGAGCAAAGATAAATGACACATTCCTTTATTTAGTGAGAGCTGAACAATAGACAATGCCTGGGGGACTGATCACCCGGGCAAGGCCTGTGTGAAAGCGGTGGGTTACAAACCCAGAGGGGCTCCCTTACAGACTGACTGCAAAGATCTCTGCTGGGATACAGATTTGCTTTAGCTGTACCTAAGCATGAATGAGAAAATCTTGAAGGTAGGAAGAGAGTGAACAGACAGTGATGCTGCAAATTTGAGATGCAAATATTTTGGCAGCAATACCTATTCGTGGCTGTCCTGCCTCCACCATTCAGTTCTCCCACTGCACCCCACAACTGCCACAAGTGTGTTTTTCATAGTCTGTGCCATGGACCACACTCAGGAGCTGATATAGTGGTCAAAAGCTCATTAGCTTCCCCCCGCCCCCTTTCTCATTTTCAGGCAAAACCAGCAAGTGCTAGTAGGAAGCTGGCTCTGCCACTACCCAGGCTGTCACACAAAACCATGGCTACAGGGAGATACTCAGAACAAGCCAATCTGAGCTGCTTCTTTGCCCATGGGTAGATGAATTGTATGCAATTTCTACATAAATTAAGAGGTTTCCACTGAAATGTCATTTTTATAATTAAACTGTGCCAGATGAAGACATCAATGTTGTGAGCAGCCTCCTGGTGACCACCAGCCAGGGACTACATTCCCATCTGCTGCCTCAGGGCTTCTTACCACCGCTCACTAGTTCATTACTATCAAATGAGCCAAACTAGCTCCAGTAATTTGTATCAGTGGGTTAAAGTAATTGGAAATGGAGTAACAATGGTTTTGAGAATCCTCCTATCCACAGAGATGTGAGAGCAGTGACCTCTGGCAAAGAGATAGCAACAACAGGATTTGCAGACTAGCAGCTAAGTGTTAAACAAATTATCCCCAGCTAATAAAAGATGGAAATATTTTACGTGTAAACATGCATAGGACACCCATGCAAAAGGAAATATGTACATGACTGAAAAACTCCCAACAAATTAGACATAAAATACATGCTTTTGCATGAGACTCACACACACACCCTTCTTGTGCATGCATCTCTGAGCTCCTGCAGCTGTAGTAGGAAAGCATGTGCAAACACATGTCTGCAGATGCACCTGCTCTGCCCCCATGGAAGGTTTTGGGCCAAATGGCCAAGGTATTATTTACACTGGAAGACACTTGAGAGCACTGTGAGGCTCATGCAGCTTAAGTATTTTCCCCTCGGTAAGCGTGCAGAGACATGATATGCTGGACCCCGAGCTCCAGAGGCGCTGAGGGGAAGTTGAAGAGTTCAGGAAGTGGCCATGCTTGCTCTCAGCACACTGCCTCTTTGTCCTCACCCAGCTGCTCCCCCAGGAGCTTTCAGACAGCCTGGATCCCTCACAAGACATGGGTTATTTCTCTCCATTTTAAGAGGGGACTATGTTTACAAAGTCACTTGTAATGTGTCAACCTCTCTGTGAGGATCTAGTCACACATAATGGACTGTGCCAGAGCCGTGCTTGGAGTTGCTGGTGGGGCAAATATACTTTTACATCCCCCAGACATTCGGGGTGGTTCAAGATGGGAGGAATTTGCTCACCCAGCAGGTAACTCGCAGCATCCTCCGAGCCACTTTTAATCCACACCCAAAGCAAACAGCCTCCCAGGGCGCTGTTCCAGCCAAGCTCAGAGTGCTGCATGCCCTGCAGTGGGGCCAGGGAGAGGCACTGCAGGGACAGCAAAGGCAGCTGTGTGACACCGGGGACCCACCGTGTCCACAGAGCTCTCGCACAGCGGGGTTTGCTGAGTCACCACCGACACCACAGCACTTGTCAGCTCCGACTGGGGACCACTGCCACAAGAAGGGAAATGTCTGAAGCCTGATAAATTCCATCCCCTGAAAACAAACCATTTATTTCTCCATCCTTTATCACAGACGGGGTATCTGTTAGCTGGCATCTTTCAGAGGAGCAAAACTCCAACAGGTTTTTGGCAGTCATCTTGTGGAAACCAAACACTTGCAGCTAATGCTATGCTTCACCTTACCTATATATACACACACAAGATAAAACCATCTCTTTAGCTTCTGAGCAGAAAGCATACCTGAAGCTCTCCTTTATGTACACCTGAGTACTTAATGGAGAGGTGTTAGTAATCCTGCAGATGGCACAAGTTGTTTTTAAAGCCATAAATTGACTTCCCCTCACATGCCATGAGATCAGTGTTTGATATACTAATAAAGGACCACCCCACCAGAAAAAACATGTAACAATTGCACAGTGGCCAGACAGAGAAGCTACAGAAGGATGTTAATAGACACTGATGTAAAGCTATTTACACGAAGTATTTGCTTGTCCTGTGTTATGGGGATAAGAACGCAATCATGGGCTCTGAGATTTTTGGTTTAGGTTAGAAATTTGCACTATCCACACATCTGCGTATAGTGGACATGATGCTCCAGACTAACAGTATGCTGAAACCCAGCATTCAAAATCAACACATACTTTTTGCCTTATGAAAATGGGGCCTATTTATTCACTATATGGAAACTCACCCCATTCACCAATATGGCTATGAGATACACACAGACAGAACAGAGGATATGCTGGGGACTGTTTTCTATCTGGAGCCTGTCACCAGAAAATTTGAGCAATTAACATCTCTGTGCTCAGGCAAAACAATCTGTACTGCCCCAACTTTGAGCAGGCACAACACAGGTGAGTGCAAGAATAAAACCATCATATGGAAACATAAAGGCACAACCACAAATAAACCAACCAAGCCCAGAGCTGTCAGCCAAATCACCAGAGCCAAGCATTAATACAGAGGTGTTCAAACTTCAAAGCAAGAGCACATCAGCAAGAGTTTGTTGAAAGAATTACAACCAGAAACTGGGACTTCTCAGTAGCATATAATCCCTGCTGTTTCCATTTCCTCTTTCTCATTATCGGCACAGACGGGGGCTGCAGATTAGTAAACAGTGGGTGTTTGGGGTGAATTAGAGCATGTGTGATGTAGAGCTAGGTGTCCTGGTGGCATCTGTGTGACTTCAGAGAGATGTAAATATTTAACGTTGCCCACTATATTTTTTCAAAATGCTGAAATATTAACACATTGCTTGGGGGTGGGGAGAATCATACCAGATAAAGCAGGGAATCTATTTTGTCCCTTATCCAGGATGTGAACAAAAATCTGATGATCAAAAATGTTCTGGCACATTGCCACTCTCAAGTCATGTCTATGTGGAAAATGAAAGAGTTTTTACTCTATTCCAGTCCTGTCTGAAAATAGTGAACCCCCCATCCCAAACTCAACAAATTCTGGGCCAAAGCCCTTTACACAGCTATGTGCATATGAGATTACATTTTCAGCTGTCACCCCTGGGTTTAGCCACATGCTATCCTTTCAGAGGACAGCCACATAAATAAAAGTCATTCCTAAGAAAATGTACTTTTGCCTGGAAACGCCTATGAAGCTTTTGACTTGAGGAAAAACTGCTGAACTGAAAACCTTGCTCTCAAAGTTACTTTTCCTCCCTGCTCCTTTAACACAGACATTAACAGACTCCTGAAGAAGAGTTCTGCAGTGCATATGTATTATTTATACATATGTATGTAATTAGATTTATTTCTAAAATAAAAACTCTATTTGTGTGGAAGTCCCTTCCTATCATTGCAAGTATTTTTATTAGCCTTAGTATGTTCTCAGGAACCAAAAAGGAAGTTTTAATAAAAGTAATAAGAGTGCTGGTTGTGGCTTCCAATACTTATTTTCACATAAAACCTCATTTCTTGTAGCTTTTTTCATACAGTAAGCTTGGGACACAAGCTCTTTGACTCTATCAAAGAACATGGACTCACTCAGCAGGTCAACCAAGAGAGAAACTATCCTTGCTATCTTTCCAAAGGATATTTTCAACACTCTTTATCAGTAAGATCTGCCTAGCTGTTTTTCTACAGCAGTGTTTGCTATACTTTTCCAATGGCATGCCTAGGCTTCAAGTACCTTTTCTCAATATATAAGCATTGATATGATGGCAAAGTTAAAAGATATCAATGATCTTCAGCTAGTCACACGAGTCAAAGTTTTCGAAGTATTCAATTGAATATTTGATGACAAATCTTTATATATTTGGTTATTTCAGTAGAAAACATCAACCAGTTTTAAACGGTCACACTTGAATCTGAGTAATATTTTATATTCAAACTTTCTATCCACACTTGTGCACATATATATACACACGGGTACATATGTACATGCAAATAAAGCTAGACAAATCTACACTTCAGAAATCACGATCTACCAGAACATCACACATTTTAAAGCCACACAAACAATATTCATTGATAAGAGCAATTTTTCATCTGACATAGGTCAGACAATATCAAGCTGTTACTGATGCTTAGTTTATTTCCCCTTTACATTCTCAATCTCCTAGCAAAAGCTCACACCCTCTTAAATTATTTTTTAAAGGGAAAGCAAGTCCCAATCTTTGGGAACTCTAGTCCATTTCTTGCATTCTTCCCATGGGTGGTATATTCCACATCAGGAATAACTGGATGTCAAATATAGCCACAAATGGGAGTCTATGCATAGTTGCTGGGTAATTACAAAATAGAATCAGCTTCTCTTCTGTATAACAGATGAGATTTGTTCTTTGCTTAGCTACAAGTGTCAGCAATCCCATACTGATTTGAACTATATCCAGGTAAGGTGAGCAAGATCAGATCATGTACAAGATCCAATCACATCTTTTTGTTTTGTTGATATTTATTGACAATCATAACAACCAGGAGAAAGGGAGGCTCAGTATATGAATACATATATACACTGCATATCACATTATCATTTAATTATTTGGGCAATTACTGAATTAGGAGATTTTGCCACTGTGATTTCAGTGAGCAGTAGTTAAAAGAGTGACAGAGAATTGCAGAGTCCATAAAAACCATCCAGATAACAGCCTTTGATATTAACGTTTTCTGTTTCCTTAGACAGTGAAGAAAACTCAGCCCTGTTGTGAAATCCTACAATCTCACCTACATGTGAGGGGCAGCTACATGGGACGCATCCAAGTGAGACTGCTTCACACCACTATGCCCACTGCTGGCCCTGGTCCAAAAGGATCACTCATCAGCCATCAGGGAACAGCCTCAATCCTTGCTGACGATCTACTTCACAATGGCTTTCAGCATGGAAGTCATGCAATGCCATTTTCAGCAGAACTTTTGTCTTGCAGACCTGAGGTTACCAACTCATTGCACATAGACTATGCCTAATCTGACAGAAAGCAATGTTTAGTCATGGCTCACCTGGCTTAGAGAATAAACTGCTGATTTGGAAATAAAACACCCTATATTGCCATTCATCAAAACCTAGTTCCATCAGCTGCTGAAACTGAGTCAGTTATCAGGAGACTGCACTCACAGGACACACCTGCACCTCTGCCTCAAAAGGGTACGTGAATATTCCATTGTTCCCACAGCCAGACAAATAAAAGGAGCTGGACTTCTGATGCAAATTCCTGTAACACACTTGGGAACTGACAGTCAGGACAGCCCAAAGGTGAATGTTGAGCTTGGAAGCAGATGCAGTAGTATGATAACCTGCTCAAAACAGCTTGGTACCTGGTCTCCCTCCTTAGCAGAGGTTCAAGACACAGCTATAACTGAACATGCAAGCATGTCTGTATCCCCCTCTACATGTGTTTTGTTTCTTCTTTCCTCTCTCACTAGCAAAAGGCCAAACATACAGTAGAGAACTGAAAAATTTAATTTACAGTTTAAAGTGGCTAAGTTTATGGCTTATGGCGCCAAGGGCATTACCTATGTTCAATAGAAATCCCAGAATGTGTAGTTGGAAGCATGGCTGTCTGAAAGATTGCTGCTAAAAGAGCAGAAATGCCTTACAGTCCAATATCTAGACTATTCAACAAAGCTGGCTTGCTTTCCTGAGAAGCTGTACCAGAGCAGTGACCCAAGAGAACAACACAGAGAAAAGCAGCAGACCTGCTAAAAACCCTTCTGCTTGGCCTGAAAACTGAGAGCTGCCCCAGACTAAGTAGGACACTACAGCACGGGTCCCTTCAGGTAGGAAAGATTAGTCACGGGCATTTTGGTAGGGCCCAATGGTTCCAGTTGGTCTGTGGGCCAAGTCCCAGCAGAGCCAGCACAGTTCCTTATGGCGGATGAATTGTGAGCTGATAACTCCTGGCTCTCTCTCACAATGCCTCAAAGCATCCCTATGCACTGTGGGAGTCTAAAGGTGTTTCTTCACCTGTTCCCTGCCACTACATGCTGCCAGCAGGGGCTCGGCTGCACCAGCTGTGAGGCAGGCTGTATATACCTACTTGATGTTTCATGGCGTTACTAATCTGGATTTAAGTGAACTTTGTGACATATTTAACTTCGAGCTTTTTGCTGGTAAATGGGACAAGGACTATTCAATTTGAGGACAACCTCAAATGCCAAATCCAGCACTTTGCGAAATTTGGATTTTGAAGACCCTTAGCTGACCCAAAGGCTATTTCCATAATTATACCTTTAAGAACTATTTAAAACTTCTTTTACACTTGTCCTATACCAGACATTATTCCCTAGTGGCAGGGTCTGAAATCCTGATCCAATGCATTTTAGAGGAAATGACAAAGATACCAGGGGTCACATGCTCCATTAAGAAATGAAGAAACCAGAACCTGCACATGCCAGACTTAATACAGAAACTTAAACTGCAATATTTGACGATGTCACTTGACATAATGCAGGTTTATGCGCCCAACAAGCCTACAGATAATCTGGGTTTTTTCCTCCCCACCACAATCATGTAACAGTGACCCTCCAAAACTTTAAAGCAAAGACCTTAAGGGCTTTAGAGCAGAAGAAAGAGTCATCCTACCTTCAGAATGGTGATTTCCAAAAATAACCATCAGTGTCTTCCAGACAAGAGAGGGAGCAACTCCAGAAGCCCAAGAGAAAACAGCTCGGAGGACAGTCCTGGAAAATACACTCCTGACCTTATCTGGAGCAATCCTGCTCCACTGGTGTCATCTCAGCACTGCTCTTCACAGCAACCACACATCAAGGGTAGGAAGGACTAGACCCAGGTTACACCTATCAACCCTTCTGCTAGTTCAGAGTGATTTTTTTGTGTGTCTTTGTTCTCACTTCCTAGGGCATAAAGCCTTGCCTCATTAAGAAATGGCAGCGGGACACTTCTTTATTTCTATCTAAAGGGAAAAAAAATGAAAATACAATTTTGGGTTGTTTGGGAGTTTTTTTACTTTCCCTTCTTGCAAGTTTTTCCATTATATTCTCATTTGCTTCTGTCCATATCTCACAGTGGATGGCCTGAAGCAAAGGCCTTGGAAGCTGTAAATGCTGTGGTATTAGGTATCATGTGGTATAATTACTATGGTTTCTTTAGTGTCTCCTCAGTCTGGCCAATTAGCGAGCGGATGGGGAACAAACATTTTTTGACAAGTACAAAAGCTTTCAAATAAAAAAAAAGAGCAGTCATAAACCATTCTTACTATCAACTCCATTATTCCTCCTAAGAGGAAACCTTCTTGGGGAACTCCAAGTAACACAAAACAAAGACAATAATGACAATTCTTTCCCTTGGAAACACAAAATCCCTCTGTGTTCTCTTAGTTAAGTACTGCACATGATGACATCCAACTGGATTTTACCCTGCAATTCACTCGCATTATCAAGGATGTTCTGCTAAACAACTGGCACATTTTAGATGAATAAAGAGGGAACTTGTCCAGTCATCTCAAGCTGTTTGTCAGTTATGGAACACTTCATTTTCTAGTTCCTTTTAGCAGCTCAAGTTAATTTGTCTTCCTCTTGACACCAGTCAGCACGCACACTTTGTTTGAGAACACACAAATGAAAAAAAAAGTAAAAGCTATAATAAAACTTGGAGATACTGATCCTGCAGAGGGCTGCCTGGAAAAGGATAAATGAGAAAATGAATATTGCTCTAGTTCCACCTAAGGGTACAAGGAAGTGTAAATATGCAGCAACTCCTCAGAGTAAGATGTTTGACTTTGAAAAGCATTATCTGGTTTAGTTTAAATTTCAAATGAGATTAATGTGAGTTGTTCATTTATACCCAAGGGACACTGGTCAATTCAATTAAGAATAATCCATTTCAAGTAAATTGTGCCATGAAGCAATTTATATTGTCCCTCCCCAAGTCACCTATTAAGATCAAATTAGGAACTTCTATTTGAAAATACAGTAGGAAGTTCTAAGTGATAATTATTTGTGATTTGTTCTGCCTAGTATTAAAAGAAAGGTTTGGGGCTGCCTGCCCCTGCCATTTGAGAATTTCAGATTCCAAGATACCATCAGGACTATTGACTGGAAAAGCTGTACTTTTAAGGAATATAGTTTTCTGTGTCAAAGTAGTAATGGTATGGAATGGTTTAAAATGCAACCTGCAGACATAAACAATGATATAATGGTAGGTGTTGCCTGTGTGCCTCAGTTGAATGGCATTCTCTCTAAAACTGAAATAATCACATATGGATATCATCACATTGCTGTCATTTGATTTTTCATTTCATCCCATTGGAATAGAAAACGTATTCTACAGGGCACTGCTCAAATGCATTTCCTGTCTCGAGGGTCTTAAAATCAAAGACAAGGCATACGATGATATGAAATACACAAAGGAGCATCTGACCAAACAGAGATCCAGATAAAGAAACCACTACATAGGGTCATGCAAGCTCACTTAGAGCGAGCAAGTGGCTTCTTTACTTACAACATACACAATACAGCAGCCTTTATGGTCTACATTTAATACTGCCTTTGAAAACTGTCTTCAGTAACTTCAAATGTGAAAGTAACAGTGAAAATTCTCTATTTTGCATTTCTGTGTCAGAAAAACAGCTTGGGGAATATGCTAGGCAAAGCAGGTCAGTCAGTGCTGGGTAATCAGGACATGAGGAGAGCAGTGACTAATGTGATGGTCATGGGAGGACTGATGAGTTGGAGTAAATTGTAGAGCTCAGTACTACATGGCTGATGCTGTCCATGTTTGCCAAACTGCAAATCAAATTGAACCAAGAGCATTGAAGTATAGTACCCTTTAATTACGAGCTGAGGGATCTTACTTAGGTAGGAGGGGAGGAGGAGAATAAGCAATCCTCCCCTCTCCTCACCACCATACACTTCTTGTCCTCCGCATCTTTCTGCTCAACAGCTGCCTAGGTGGTGCTACCTACAAACAGCTACCATCCTGCTCAGACTAGTCAAAAACGAAGGTTCCTGATTTATGTCACACTTACAGCTTTGGAGTGCTACTTGAACTGCAGCTGCAATCTGCATCCGAGGACCTACAGCCTTCCTCAGGAAGCAAGGCAATTTGAGGGCAGCTAAAGGTTCCACCATTTTCAGAAACTGCTGCTGAGGTGAGCTAATGAAACATTGCCTGTTGCTCCCAGAGGAAACAGCAGAGACACCCTCACTTAATTGTTCATATCACTGCTTTAAAAATGACAGGGGAAAAAAAAGGAGGGGAAAGGGGGGAAAGGAAAAAAGAGAAAAAATAGAAGGGCTGGGGAAAACATGGGAGCTCAGCTGAACTCCTCTTGCAGTTTTGAAAGATGGGACAGGGCTTAGCTCTAAGCCATCAGGTACATGGACTGGTCTAGAGGGACAGTATCTGCTGAAACTCATTTTATCTTCTTAATTTCCAAAAGCAAGTATTGTAAGGATCATATTTTGGTAACACTGTACTCACCCTTTCAGAGTCTTTCTTGCCTGTGGAGATCTTTAAACCAGCAAAAGAAAAGATGGAAAAAAACCCATGAAAACAAAGCCAGTTTGAATCAGAAAATTCATTACACATTCTATGACTTAAAAGTCAGAACCACAGGAGATTAAGTTCTCTGTAACCTCAGATTCAGTGGGAAGAAAAGCACCCTGCTAACCAAATCCTGCAATGTGCTGAGCCAGTACCATAAACCTGGGGGCAGAGGCTGGACCTGCATGCCTCAGGCTGCTGCTGCCAACACACTCACATGTGCACTGCAGGTATCTCCCTTGCCATGACATTCCAGGCGCTCAGCCCTACACATGTAAAGATGCCTTTTCTAATGCTTAAAAGAGACTGTTGTATTCAGCCATATCACTAAGTATGGCTAATCTGGGATACATTTGTGAGCATTCACACTTGTCTTGCTTCCACAGGCATAGCACCCATACCCATCTTCCAAGCAAAGCTGCCCAGACAAATCAGGTTTATGTAGCTGGCAGGCTCAGCTGTTCCAGGGTATTACTCTGACACAGCTATCTTCACAGAACACCAAGACACATGTCTAACTGTACAGCAGATTGTGGCAACAATAAAATAATGCATTATCCTATCTGATTTCTATGACTTAAAGGATTTCCCAACTTGCCATGCTTGCTGATGCCCTCTTAACATTTAGGGATTTGTGTCAACTGAGCTACAAAAGTGATCTGTTGTTGTGGAGAACAAGCAATGGATAGATCTGAAGAATGATGCAAGGCTCCACTGACTTTTAGTTATGCTTACGCAACTCCACAGTTCCACAGCTGCTAATACTTAGCAGATGACCTGCATAAGTGCTAGACAAAAAAAAAAAAAAAATCCTATTTCATCACTTAAAAAACAAGCTACCAAAACAAGAGTAATGATTTTTTTAATCTGACATGATTTTCTTTTTCTCCTCTGAACAGAATTCAAAAAAACGCAGCATAACGAATTCAGCATAACTTATAACTGAAGATCTGAATGGTGCCTTGTTCGTAGCATTTGGATTTGAAACGCAGATGCAGTTAACTCACAGCTTAACTCCTTCCACGATACTCTCTAAATTGCTGATCTGGGTTCTTCTTAGCTTCCAGATTTTTAGAAGTTTTCAAGTATTTTTCTTTTTTAAACAAAGAGAGAATCAAACTTGGATTTGTTATACAGCTCTGTCTACTATTTTCTGCTCTTAAAAAATACAAGATTCATTGTTATGCAACTAACCGGGAATAACATCACTTTCTAAAAATTTCCTTTGCAGCTCTTGTTTTTATTTCACCAAATTCTTTTCCAGATCAAATTTTCTATGTTGCTGAAAAAGTCAATGCACTACCTTTTTCTTTAGTACTAGAACTCTCTATGACCATGACAGATAAGGCAAAAAAAAAAAAAAAAAAAAAAGGAACATGATATCTCTCAGCAGGTAAGTGTAGTCTCTGTTGCCAAGTGATCTGAAAACAGTCGAGTAGGGAAAGGAGTTTTATGCGTGAAGACAAAAATCTTTTAGCTACCAAGGCACGAGTCTGCCAGCCAGGAGATTTATGATCCCCTCCCAGCACTATTACTGACCTGCTGCTATGAGACTTTGGGCAAAATTACCTCCTTACGCTAGGCTTTTCTATATACTTCAATTTTTGAAGTCTTGATTCAGAATTCTCATGGCCATTTTTCAGACATTTTAAGACTACAATTATTCCCACTGGTTTTGGGGACAGACAAAGGCAGCCATGCTTCCCCCGTAATGCAAAAACATGGCATACAGCAGCTGGAAGGAACTGCTGGATCTCATCTAGTTCAGAGCAGTGCTAACCTGGCTTCAAGCAGATTGCTCAGACCTTATCCAATTTTTAGACCATCTCCAACAACAGACTCCACAGTCCCTCAGTGGTTAGCCCCCCTTACCATCAAGGACCTTACTGGAAGTTTTTGTAGGAAGCAGAACACTGAGCCAAGGAATGCAATTTCTGTTTAGGGCTCACTTCTGGCCCTGTTAAGTCAGGGCCCAGAAAAACGCAGAGAAGCCTGCTCCATACTGCCTGCATGGCAAGAGGATTTCAGCACTCAAAATATTACAGAAAGGGAGGAAGAGGGAATCACCCCCTTTCCTGAACTTCTAAGAGAAACATGCAGAAGCTATTTTGGGCTCACTGAAGCTGCTAAGAGCATTTATTTTAACATCTGTACTACTTCCCGTTAAAGAATATCCTGTATTTCTTCAGCAGAAGTTATGTGCTCAAGCTTAGCACAAACAGAAAGAAGGCTCCCATGACAGAAGGGCCCTCCTCATGGGCTTTATCCCAACAAGGAGATGGTGGAAGCTACATAGATACACATACCAAGGAGATTAAAGATGAGGGGTGCCACATGAACATATTAAAACTTAGAAACTTCTGCTTCTACAGCATTAGTAGTTCAAGGAATTACAAAACTATACATTTTAACTCCAAAGCATACTTATGTGTAATTGGATCCAAATGAAGAACACTAATGAAGTTATGGCTGAGTTAAGTGTAACAAAACAGACTCTGAAACTACTCCTTGTGCTTCCCGCTTATCTCCTTCCAGGAATTTGGAAAAACTTTCTATTCTGAACTCCTTTGATCTCTCCGTTTAGACGAAACTGCTCCCCTGCCACTTGCATCTCCAGCCTCAGAGACATTTTTGACTGATCTTTGTGAACTGTGTTGGATGAGGCCCAAGGACAGCTGCAATTGCAGACTTGTGTGCCTGCAAGGATGAAGAGCAACTCCAATACCTTTCAGGGTCTTGATGTTCACGGTTATTGCCACTGAAAAAAATAATCTTTTTACTAAGCAGATTTCACTCTCAGCTCAGCAGCAGTGACAGTCCTCACAGAGGATCACAAGGGAATACTAACATAATAAACAGTTTGTTACTTCCTTTTCCCCCCTCTTGAGATACCCAGACATATGCATACATGTACCTGGTGCTTCATGAGAACACTATCATACTGGTCACCACTAGCACACAAATTACTTTAAATGAAGCCTTCTACTAAAGCACGATTATAGACATCTTTGTTAAATTTACTTTTTAATAATGCCTTTCCTGGGCTATTTGCCAACTAACAGCTCAGCACTTACTAGTCAGTAACACGTTTTTACGTACCTCTGAAGTAAGGAACTAAACATGCAGGTGTTACCTGCACACAGGACAGAGAGCTGCCTTGAAGATTTGTGGCTATTTATACTATCCACTTCTTCAGTACTACCAAAATCTGTTCTATCATCCCAAAATTTAATTACCTCCCCATACACTGGGTCTCCACACCCCTATTCAAACACAGCTAGCACCATGGATTTTGAACCAAGACAGTAAACAGTCCCTTTTTATAACAGATCCCACAGAAAAATTGTTAGAGTGCACCACACAAAGAAAATGGGAAAGTGTTGGAATCAAGAATAAGAGAAAACAGTAGAAAGGACACAAAAGTATTTAATTAGATTTGAATTTTGATAACACTTCATTATTGTGAAGAAGCCATAATTAAGATATGTTTACCTTGGCAAAAGCATAAACTTTAAAGAAACCCACCCCTCTGCTGCATCATTATTTCATATGGTTTCTATACATAAGTCGATTAACCAGATGAAGATTCAAAGTTAAAAGCATGGAACATCTCTCAAAGCTGCTGCACTAAGACATTTTACTGAATTGTACATGTATGCCATCAACAATATATGTGCTCCAAAGGAAGCCTACGCCTTCCTGTCATGTCACAATTGTCAGACAACACCAACATACACTCTTTTCTCCCCACAAAGCAGATGTGTGTGTATACAAACAGAGAAGAAAACTAAACAGTTGTTAGAACTTTATGCAGAGTAGGTAATGGAGACAAATACTGCAGCTCCCTTCTCAAAGGGATTAGCATTGCTCATGCTTCTCAGTGGCCTTTTCAGGGTCTGGAGGTCATCAGATGCAAAGGTCATTCCTGTTATCACAGGTAGGAAACTGCTCCTTTCATAGCCAATACCTTTTCTTATATACACACCTTCAGTTCTGACTGTACTACACAGGTAAAAGCAGTGAAACCCTGCTGGGGTAGGTAACTGGGTTTTCCATTAAAAAGAAAAAAGGTTTAGTGGTCTTTTAGCCATGCAGTCCCCAAAGACAGTACCTTACTACCTGATGCCATTCAGAGAGTAAACTAATCCTGGAGAAAGTTAAAAGTGTAATTTCAGAAGAAAGAGCAAGGCAGCAGCAGTAATTAGGACATAGCTAGAGAGCTTCAACTGCTTTAATTCCCAGTTGTTGGGGCAAGGGATCTCAGAGCAGGATGCAGGGGAGAGTCAGCACAGGGCTGTGAGGCTTCTCTTCAGACAAGGGAGCAGCTGCTCTCTCTTTTTCTCCTTACTCAGACTTCCAAGCTATTCAGCACAACCCCACAGATAACTGAGAGAGACTGAAGCAGCTGCAGCATAGGCAGAGGAACAGGTGAGGAGCAATAAGACAGAAGGATGGGAGGGACAGGAGCAGAGGCAGAAATCCCTAAACTGCCAAGGATAACAGAGTAACCACTGCCTCCAGGCACAGCCTCTGTCCCAAAATGCCTGAACTCCAGTCAAGGCCAGCCACAGGAACTGGCGTGCCTCTTGCTTCACATTCCTCAGAAACTTGCCTTAACCAACTATGGAAATAATAATTTCATGTACAACACGGAGAACTACACATTTGACAGGGAGATGCTAAGGGCAACGTCCTGCTCAGCTTGAGGTCAGAGGATGCTGAAGAGCCTAGAAGAGTGAGGCAGAAAGACACACATAATACTTGAGCATTGAAAAGCAGTGCTTTCTGGAGAAGAGCAACAGGGACTCAAGAGATACAATCTCATAATTTTAGGCTATTTGCTCTTGCTCTAGCTAAACAGATCTTTAAGTAACATAAAGAGCTTTCCTCTCCTCCTCAACCTCCCATACTCTTCCTGAATCTCCCTTTCTGTGTCTGTCTCCCCCTTCACGTGCTTTAGCTGGACAGAGGGCAGAAGTGCTCTGGAACAGCTGTATTTCCTCCTCATCTGCTCCTTCCCCTAGCAGCAGAGGGGAAAGTACATGCCAGCTCAGCTTGCCTCGTGCTTCACAGCACTTGGAAAAGTGCACTGACAGAGCAGCACTGCCATGCCTCCCGCCTTCACTGAGGGCAAGGCCCGCAAGCTGAGGCTCTGGGAGGACCTTGTCTTTTTTACGTGGCCCACAGGGTCTCTGCACCATCCTCCCAAATTGGGCTTGGAAGAGCTAGTGGACAGAAGAAACAGAGGGGAAGGCTGACAGAGTTAAAAAGGGTGTGAACGACAAGCAAAACACAATGCCCACCCTCTGGAGGTCAAAACTGAGAGCAGCTGCTTATTACAGCCCTGTCTTTGAAAACGCACTTCAGGAGTAAAGGAGTAATTTAGAAGTACCTCATGGTGGGTTCCTGAACAGCACACCTTGGTGCCAGACACAAGTGCTGTTATCACCTTTATTTTAGAGGTCGTTCAAACAGGCTGCATGGTAGCTGAGGAACACGCACTTTCTGAGAAGGCACACAGCCCTGCACTCCAGAAGGTGCTCATTAGAAGATGAAACACAGCCATTTGGCAGCAGAAGCAAACAAAGTGCAAGACAAGCTAAAACTCGAAGACTGGGTACTTGAGGTTGCCTAAGCTGATTCTTTCCAAAAAGCCCCCAGTAGCCAGCAGAGAGGGCAGAGACCTGCTTTCTTGACTCCACCATAAAGCCTAACTACACACGCTCCACCTCAACATTCACTGCAGATGAAAGCACTTGAGGGAGGCTGCAACACGAACACGTGCGTGTGTTACCAACACAGCGATGCCCTGCGTGGGTGCCACAGTGCAGGCAGCGGTGTGTGCCACTGCCCCTGCGTGTGCCACAGCCCCAGCTGGCTCTCCCCACCCTGACGTGCCAGCCAGGACCTCACAGCCGTGGCTGTAGAGCAGCAGAGATAGGCAAGCACGGCACAGGAGCAGCCGGCGGCCCGGGCAGCAGCACGGTCCGAGGTGCCGGGGGGCCGCGCTGCGCCCACAGGCCAGCGCCAGCCGCACCGCGGGCACGCGCCCAACCCCGGGGGAAGCGGGAATCAGAGGGGAAGCAGGGAGGGATCCCAGCCTGCCAGCACGGCTTCGGGAGGCAGGAGGAACGCGTCCGGCCCGAGACAGAGCAGTCTGGAAGAAAAGAGAGAAAGAGCAGACAAGAACGAGGCGAGACTCGGCTCCTGACCCTTGTACCCGCGGGGCCGGGAGTGCCGAGCCACCCCAGCGCGGAGCCCTGCCCGCCCCGGAGCCCCCCGCCCCCGCCCCCACCCCGCCGGGAGCCCCTGCAGCTCCCGCAGCCCCCTTACCGCGCTCCGTGCGGGCGAAGCGGCGGGAGGGCGCGGCGGGTCCCGCAGCGCTGCAGCCGCTGCGGCGGCCGGGACATGTTGGGCCGGGCGGCTATTTATAGCGGCAGGAAGCGGCGCGGCGCGGCTCTGGGGCGCCGCTCCCCCGCCGCCCGCGCCGCCGCACATGCCCCGGCCCCTCGGAGCGCGGCCGGGCCGGGCCGGGCCGCCCCCGCCTCCCGGGGTTGTGCCCCAAGGCCTGCCCGGCCGACCGGGGCTCCCTGTGACTCGTCATTCCCAGGTGGCGCGGGATGCCGGTGATCGCCGTGCCCCATCCTTCTATGCCCGATACCCAGTGGGAGTTCACACCAGTCAGAGTTACCGAGAGCCTCCTTACGGGGAGATGGGCTCAGCTCCCCACGTGTGACTTTGGTGGCTCTGCCGAGGACACCCCGTTCCAAGGCTCCCCTGTTCCCCCCATGCCCTCACGGCAGGGCAGCTCTGCTCTCCAGGCCGCCCCGCACTGCCCGGCCCTCGGCACAGCCCCGCTCCCCCGGCCCTGCTCCCGGGGCGCCCTTTGGGCGCAGAGCTCTCGACACGCTTTGTTTTCCATACCTGCCTGCGATGGCCCTGATGGCAGCCAGCGGGGAGGGGTAGTGGCGCCTGGGGAATAGCAAGGCACCGGGCAAGAGACACACGCAACAGAGTAGAAACGTAATTAAACAGTGGGAAAGAGGCGCTTGCTTTTTCCCTGTAAGGTTTGCAGTATACTGAGATGTGGGAAGGTCAATTACCCCTCTCTGCAGGATGCCCCAGAAGGTATTTGTGTTTCATACCTCAATTAACTCATGCAGAGATTGCTTTGCCAGGCAAGCAATAGATTCTGTTCCCTTTTCCCCCTCAGCTTGACTAAGTTTTCTAGAAACAAAATTTCTATTAATGTTTTTATGTCCAACCCCTGAGGTTTTGGATGGAAAAATGCCCAAGTATATCTAATGGAGTAGCTTGTGCAGATAGGAGCAAAGTTTGAAGTTCAAGAGCTATGTCCTGTCTATTTGAGCCAACGCTGATCTCACATGCTTTTGTCTCCGTAGGATTTTACATTTTAGAGGTGTTCAGATGGTTTTGTTTACTCCAAGTGTAGACATGGTCCAGCCCAGCAGCTATATAACACTGTTATCTAAAATAAAAATGTTAGGGACAGGTGTCCTGAAGAACTGAAATATGCTCTCGATTCACTTGTAGCAACACGTCGCAGCAAGGTCAAAGACTGAGTAAGCTGTGTGCTAAGTTAACCTGCTGCAACTTACTTTCATGTTTCCACCAGGAGACGAGCAGTTGCCTGAAGGGACAGCATTATGGTGAGACATGCTGTCATAAGAGCAATGGCATTACTGTGCTGTCTTCAGTGGAAGGCTGGAGACCTTGCCAGGCTTTTATGTAGGTCATTTCTCTGTTTCTGTGTCATTGTATGCTTGAAGCATTACAAGACAAACACAAGAAGTGGTACAGTTTTTTATGTATACCCTTTTCTGACCCATGCACGCAATGTAGATTAGCTTGCAAGCAAAAATTTCAGTGCTCACAAATAGTAAAACTGCAGGTACTCTGTGTTTACTGTCTTTACAGTCCCAAAGCTCTCTAAAGAGGGTCACAAATCCACATGAGGTTTCTAAGCACAGCAAACTGCATTTGGGTCATTGGTTAGCTGAAAAGTCACGTAGAGGCACGCAGCTTCCTCTTGTCTACATGCTGGGGAAATACCATGTGATGTGTTTATTCCAGGCTCTATATGGGATAAATAGCAAACACTGATAGAGATCTGCTCAGCTTTTAGAGGTTAGGAAGATGTGCTGCGATGGGAGATCTGTGCTGGGATGAGAGGAAATGGTTACAACCCTTGCTAGGAAAGCATTGTCCCTTTATGGGGAATCCACTGAGTGATCCATCATCGCTGTGATGCAGTAGCCTCCAAACCCCTTTGGACTTCTGCCTGATGGTCAGGCTGGCCTGTTGCATGGTAACAAGGGAAATTGTCCTGTCCTTGGTGTAGATAACCCACCTGCAGCCAGCAGGACTCAGGATGGTTCTCACAGTGAGCATGGAAATGCTTGCCTACAGGTTGGCTCTTTTCCAGCTGTGCCAGGCTCTTATGCTTTATTGGGTACTGTATACTGAAGAGAGAATCTTTAGAGAATCTTTTGCAAAGCAGTGCATGATTACCTTTTCTGTATTTGGGATCTTAATTCCAGAAAGAGGTGAGTTCTCCAGAGCTTTGTTAGGAGTCAGTGTGCAACCTTCAGGTGATAGAAGCTTGGGAGACTTTGTATCAGTTTCACAGTATTTAAGAAAAGAGAGAGGTAATTTATAGTCAGCAGCATGCCTAGGGGCCTGGAAGCAGTACTAGAATTTATCTAGCACTAGTAAACATATGAAAATGTGAGGTCTTGTGGCTGGAGCCAAGGACAGTAACCCTCTAAAAGTATCCAGAGTCAAAAGCATTTCTAATGTGCTAAACTCTCAGTGACTTTAAAGGTGGTATCTTGCCTGTCACCATACCAGAAAACAAACCTTTCGGGGAGGTAATGTACTCCCTTTCTCCACCAGCAGCACAGTGTTTATGCACTTATGTAGGTCCTGTGTTACACATTCTCTCTCGCCCTGCTGTCCCTACCCGCTGTGGTTTGCCTCAGCTGTGGAAACAGGAACTGCTGAGTCAGCACGCTGATGAAACTCACACTGCTTTCACACTTCTCTGGGGAGACTGCCACAGCAAGGAGGTTGGCAGCAACTTATATCCTGGAGAAAGAAAAAAGAATACTTAAACTGTCTTACAATTGCCTGAAACAATAATCTGATTTTTAAAAAACTCTCAAAGTGAAGGAGGCTGGGGGACCCCAGCACTGGTGGCAGATGAATGATCACGTCTGGCATACACAAGCTCATAATCAAGTGCTTGGAGTTCAGCGAGTGTCATTTTTCTGTTCTCTCTCTTGATCAGCTCAACTAAATTTTACAAAGCCAAGATCCAACTGGCTGAAGAGACAGAATAAGGACATTGAGTTCAGCTCGGCTGTCTGGTGACGATGGAGAGCAGCAGCCTGTTCTGATTACAGACTCATGCAGAGGTGAAACTGCTCCCTTGGAGCTGGTACAAGATAAGGGACTTTAAAAATTCAAATTACTCTCTCAGAAGAGTCAGGTCTCCTGAAGAGCACAAGTGCCAAAGAGAAAAGAGATTTGGGAGTGACTGCATCTCTGAGAGAAACATATCCATGGCACAACTCTCTACTGTAGCTAAGGTCAGCAGATAGGAAGGGAAAAGTTAACTGCCAAATGGTTTGAAAACTGGAAAGAGAATCAAACTGAAAAAGATGGAGACATTCCAGGAACCTGTTCTATTAAGGATATAAATAGGGTGTTATCAAATAGCTCAAAGTGAACAAAAGCAGCTTTAGTAGCAAGAAGATGGCAGTGAAAAGAGGGACAAGTTAACTGCTCCAGGTACTATCACGATAAAAGCAACACTTTCCTACCTGGATGCCTCTGGTCTGCCTTCATTTAAATGAGGTCTGCTTACTTCAGACCATGGTGTTTGCATGTCATTATTTTTTATATTTATCAGAGAAATTTAACAATGAGTGTGGGACGCCTGTTTCTTGCTTTGCTTATCATGAGATTTGTTAGATGAAGCTCTGGGCTGAAATATACCGGTTTAAGGCAATGAGGCAGCAGAGATGCATGTGTGGGTTGCAGAGTGTTACCCAGGGTCATCTCCCTGGGGCTGC
The DNA here is from genome assembly GCF_052056855.1 of Sturnus vulgaris. Taxonomy (NCBI): domain Eukaryota; kingdom Metazoa; phylum Chordata; class Aves; order Passeriformes; family Sturnidae; genus Sturnus; species Sturnus vulgaris. The sequence continues at coordinate 20,154,744 of NC_142249.1, read as the reverse complement.
TGATTCAAACCCACGTAGGAGAGAGGAGAGTTTAGTGTTAAGGTTGCGGGGGGGGGGGGCTACAGAGCTGTAAATGAGAAATCATTAGACTATACATACTTACACATTGACAGCAGATTATCTGTGACTGTGACTGAATATTTACAACCTCCAAAGCTACTATTTTAGCAAAGGCTGACATTAAAAGGACAGTAGCACTTGAGAAGAGGTAGTCTGCAGGTAGGTAGGTAAGAGTATTCTGTCAGTTGATGGATACTGGTAACAGGGGCTCTTAATAGTATACAAGTGGTATGCAAGAAAAATGTATCATAAAGGTGATCGAGGAAGAGAAAATAGAGGCTGGTACAGTCCAAGTATTCAAAGGAAAGCAAAGCAAAAGAAGAAAACAAAAGAAAACCTTCTCTAGCTTATTTGATGCTTGGAGAACCCTGTTTGGAGAGTCAGAGTACAGCGCCCGGAATCTGCAACCTAAGAAGGGAAGTTGTTAGCATTTATTTTTGACTGCTGTCACATCTTTTGAGACAAAACTAGCTCATCAAGAGCCAAAGTGACAGAAAGGCAGAAGATTTGCTGTGCCTATAAGACAGGTCAAACCATCACAAATGAAAATTTTTTAATAAATAGTTTCAAACCTTTTTCTGAGGAAGTAGAAGGAAAGCACTGGTAACTAGCTGCTTATAAGGAGAGCTGGAGAAGCAGGCAGGCAGGCACACACGTGCACATACTCACTCTGGCACACAAAGGGGGAATTTGGAGGCCAAGACTCAGATGTGCCTTGGGGAAGCTGAACAAAGATACTGTGGATGCTCACCATGAATCTTGTTACTTGATGTTTGTTTTTAATGCTACGATTCAACCACATGCTGCTCTAAGAGGATTGTTCTGTCAATTTTAGTGCCAATCACAGGCTTTCAAATTAAGTTCCAGACACCATTACACTGCAGCTTAGCTCGTTTTGAGCAGGGAGCTGGAGCTGCCACTGGAGATAAACCCAGCTGCAGTGAACATTGCCTCTGCCAGCAGAGGTGTCACCCAGCAATACACCTTTTCTTCACTTACGGAGTTAATGATCATCCAGGGAGACAAAGATTACCGTGCTTTAAACCCTAAGAGGGGAACAGAGTGCTTCAGGTGATCGATTACCCCAGACAAACTGTTTGCTTAGGACTGCAGCTCACCAAAACATTGTCCGGCAAACACTACGCAATGCTGGGAGCGTTGCTCAAGTGCCTCATTTCCCCCATAGTGCTTCAAATGCCTGTCCTCTGCAGGCATGACACATTTCTGTAGAGCATTAACATAATATGAATTATTTTACTAAACTCATAGCACATTGTTTACAGCTGTTAGCAAAGTAGTGCTCTTGGCTTGGACAACCAGCTGGAAAAGATGAGTAAGTTGTCGCAGTTGCCCCACCTATATCCTTATTTATTTTTGAGAAGAAGAGGCAGCACTGTTGGTATTGCCACACTGCATTACTGAAACGAAAGAGCGGCTTCTTGCAGAGGTCGAATCTGGAGTAAACAAAGTCCGGCGGTGTTCGGGCAGGGCAGCACTGCTTTGCTTTGGCCACCAGAGGGAGCTGCTGCTCAACTTTTGGGCAGCGCTGCGCGCAGAGGAGCGGGGCTGTCCCCGGGTCGCGCACGGTGACACAGCAGCGCTCCGTGCCTCCCTGGCTACGAGCCGTGCGGCTGACTAGTGCTCAGCTCTATTGCAGCAGGGCACAGCTCTCAGCAAACAGACAGAATTGTGTTTAAATAAACACCCCCAAGTTTGAAGGTGTCCCCGCATTAGTCATCACTCCAAGTGCAGAGTGGAAACCAACCTTCCAAGACCAGAGTAGGCTGAATATGGAGATTATCCTAGGAATAAGCTGGATCCTTCCCACAGTAAAGAACAATTAAGTCTCTCCTCTTTGCTGCAGCAAGAGCTTCTATGGGTAGAGTCAGTCAGTTCAGATTTGTGCATGAAAATCAAGTGCTTAAGCATGGAGTTTGAGATATTTCTGACAGTTATGTCTAGCGTTATCAGAGAAGTGACCCTGCTAATACAAAAGCCACAGAGCAGATATTAAAACCAGCTTGAATGCTAAAGTTGGATAGAGATTTACAGCTCAGCTAAAGTTTATTACACTGCTATTGACTTCATTGGAATAGTATCTGTTGCTTACAGAGTCAGACAGTCTAATTAATACATTACCATTTTTAATAAAGGGTAAAAGTGATCAAAACCTGGCTAACAGCCATTGAAGTTTACCAGTAATACAAGTGGGGTTTTTTGGCAATTAAATGCTACTGAGCAGCAGCTCAGAAGTGCTAAGTATGGAGCCTTACATTTTATTATCCCTGCTCCTTCCCAGCAGTCACTGATTCCTGTCAGTAAACCTTTCAGAGGCTGGCCAGATTTTGGTGGTTATGATGCTTTCAGATGTTCAGGGTAGCAAATAGTTTCCAGCTGACGTTCATCCTTGCTGATTTAATTCAATAAGGCGACCAGCAAATACAGCTAATGTTCCTATAAAACAAACCAGCATAAATATGCCAAGGAGGAGATGATCGAGCACCATTGCAACAAATTTCCATTCTTCTGCAGCCTGGGAAGGAAACAAAGGAGATGGTAAAATCTCTGCAGAGCCCTCTTTGTTACAGCATTCTTGTAATTTACTGTCTTGAACAACGGAAAGGCTCTTCCATAAGTGCCATTATTGCTATACAAAAAATGCTCATTTACTTCTCAAAAGCAGGTAGGTGGTTAAGAAAGCCTAAGCAACCTGGAAATACAAGTTTCAATGCTAAACTAACCAGAAACCATGGCAATTTGGTGAAGAATTTCATTTTAAAAAATGTTGAAAAGCTTAATTGTTTGGCCAATTGTTGCTTCTGAAAGAGTTTAAAATCTTGAAAGCAGAACACTTAGTTTGACCCAAATGACTTTTGTTTTCCCATTGCTTTTTTGTTCTCTTGGGATATCTAGGCAATTCCTATTAATTTAACCCTCATCCCTGCTTTTCATATACTCTAATGTCTTGTAAAACCTTTTTGGTAGCTCCATTAGTCTTTTTTTCCAGTTGTGGGACACCATGAGCCACTTGCTCTGTGCCTTTTCCCTGGATGGTTTTGGTAGGAACCCAGCCCAGTAAGAGCATGCAGAGTGCAAGGCACCAAGTACAACAGGGCTCATGATTTCCACCCTGTCACTCCAGGTTAAGGAGTGACATGTGCTGGCCTAAGGCACCTTCTGCTTGTGCCTTGGTTCTCCCACAAGCACAAGAGGCTGTAGTAATTTATTCAGAGGACTCTGATAATGAATACTGTTTTGAGGTGGTTCAGAAGTGAATGCACTGAAGTGACAGCTTTTAGAAGCCACAACCTCCAGTTTATTCAGGGAACTTGACTTTTGAAACCACCTGGAAGTGATATATCAGCAGTGCCCAGATGACACAAACAGCTGGGCTCCACTTCCGAAGGGGGCATTTGCTGGTAACCTGAAGACCCTCCTTGTGAGCCAAGGAGGAAGTGAAGCCCAGAGACGTTGAAGCCACGCCAGCCCTGCTGAAGACAACAATTTGTCTGCAGAGAGGCAAAGGAGTCACGGGGAACATGAGACTACAGCCAGAGCCATTCCACATGCTCCAGGAATTTGGTCACAGGAACAAACACCGTGGTGTAAATCCCGTCTGTGAGAAGGAAGCGCCTCCTTTTCAAGAGCATGGGTCAAATTATTTTCTCAGAGAACCCCCCTGTCTTCATAGTAGCCTGCAGCTCATCAGGAGAGGTCTATGACCACGAAGGAAGGTGAAAGGGACTGGATTAGCCCTGCAAAAGCTGTGTGAGCTGTGAAAGCTGAAATAAAAGAGGGGTTAATTGTACTGAATGTGCTAGAAGAAAGCAGAACTCGGTTTTCCTAGGGAACACTGCCACGTGTGACTCTATATGCTTTTATCCTTCCTTTGGCTTGCAATGTGGAAAAACACAGTAATCAGAGTAGTTCATGACATACTTCATTTGGAGGGACTACTTGTAGTATTCAGGAATAAAACAAAACTTTATCAAAATTGGAAATATAATTTTAAAGTTACATTTAACACTTCTCAGATAACACTACTAGTCTTTTGGAGTTTGGCTTGCTTCCTGGATTTTCAAAGCAATAGGATCTTACTTACCACAGGGGCAAGATGCCTGAGTGGGAGACAGAAGAAATGTGTTTTGGAACTTGCTTACAGTTCTTGAAACTGGTTTCCTACTCACAGACACTCCATCTCTATGGCTTCACATATCACATAAGAAAACCTTAGCACTGAAACTTTTTCCTTTTCTATTATTTTGGGAAGGCAATATTCAGTTAACATCTGTGACAATTATTTGTTGCGCCTTGTTGACTCCATTAAGGAGTGAAGACTGTCCACTGCTAGAGCCAAACCAGGACTTGAAGTGTTTTTGTAAGGCAGGGATATTCTGCCAAAAAAGTAAGATGTAGCAACTTGAAAGCTAGAAATGAATCATGCACAAAAAAAAAGCCTTACATTACTGGCTTCTTGGTCCGATTTCATCGTTTCTGCAATGTATTTGATTCCCTCTATAGCATTTTTCACATCTGGGTTTTTGGTAAGCGGGGAGTAGAAGTTGACAGGCACAGAACCTGACTTCCCAGAAATGTCAGAAATATCAATATCTTCTGCAAAAATATTTTTGTCTTGTTTGTCTCTTGATGGTCGTTTCATTGTAGAGAAAAACATGACGTTTGGGATCGTGTCAATAAAGATCTGAAAACAAAGGGAGAAGATGACAGTCGCTGCTCTGTGGGGCTGTGTTACAGCTGCAGCTGTGCACTGAACAAAGACGAGCCTCTCTGACTATGTCACAGCCCACGCCTTAGCTACACTGGGGCTTTTGGTCAGCCTCGTGTCCCGGGCAGAGGGAGTCACCCACAGGCCTGCAGCACATTTGGTGAAAGCCATTTCCCCAACACGCTGGGTGAAAGCCATTGCCCTGCCACACTCCTGGCCCCCACTCATGAAGTGGGACACGATCCTCAGCTCCTCAGCTAGCACGAGCTGACAGAGCTCCAGCCATCTCATCTAACTTTTGCCTACAAATCTGACTTGAAGAATGGTCTACAAAGAAACTTTTGGCTACTTGTTTGAGTTCGCTATTATGAGTGTTTGCTATACAGGCGTATAAGGTTTACAGTAAATTCCTTTGGAATGACAGAGACTTGCTGCCAGAGCAATGTCATGCACATGCAGCGTTTCCTGTTGAAATTTCCTTTCTGCAGGGATTGTTAGTGCTGCAGAGGGAATCCAATATAAGCTGTCACCTTAAAAGTATAATTAGAAATACACAGAAAAGCCTCCTTTCATGTCGTGGTTTAGTACTAACCCAGGCAGGCTCCAAAACAGCAAGGATTGCTGAATAAATCAGATGATCTTTGATACTGGCAAAGAACTTGTCTCCCTGGCAAAGAACTTGTAATAACAGACAACCAATTTTTTCTCCATCTTATGATTACCATTTAGACTCCTGTACAAGGAACTCCCAAGGGCTGCAGAGAAGTGTATACTGGAAAAGTACAGAGAAGATTTTTTAGCTTTGCTAAACCATCTTTTGCAAAATGGGATGCTGAACTCAGGTATTGCCAGTGGCTTTTGTGCTCTGCAGTTATGCAGGCTGGTGGCAGCAGTGCCTTGCAGTCAGATGGAGAATTAGATCAGGACATGTAATTCGAGTCCAGATGGACATTTTCTTTTCCCCTTTCCCTACCTTTAGCTGCTCATGTTTTGTCTCATCTGTTCCCCGCAAGACTCTACCCCAGTGGACAATTTTGTTACTTAAAGGAGCACTTTAGCAATCTTGCTGACTTTATGCATAGCTAAGTAGTAAACACTGGCTCTTGTGCCTAGAGACCTTTAACATGATGCATTTACTTGCCCAATCCTTTTTGACTTTTACGAGAAAACCTGCCAATAAAATATGGAGCATTCAGTGGAAATCAGCAAGCGTGCCAAGGCACAGAGCTCACCTTCCTGACCCAGTGGGGCATGGTGTGTGTGCTCGGGGAGCGGTGGTGGGTGTTGATGACGATGACGGTGATGATGATCGAAGCGATGACAAACACCATGGTAAACAGCATGTACTTGCCAATCAGAGGCACTGCGCTGGAGGTGGAGGGAATCAGCTCCACAATGACCAGCAGGAACACAGTCAGAGACAGCAGGACAGAGATGCTGAGAGTCATTTTCTCCCCTGTCATAAAAAAGCCCCCCAAAATCATTGCTGCTCCTATCATTCAGTACAGAGAGCATTTATTTGAGAAGCAGGATGTGGGTGAGAGCTGTTCACACAAATACCTGTGTGCATTTGCAGTGCTATCATCTCTGCCAGCATCCAAAGCAGTAAGTAGGCTGGGCAAACCTGAAAGCCTAACAGCATCAGCTCCAGCACTAAGGTAGGAATTACCAGGAATGACTGGGCTGAGGTGTGGGTGGTGGATATTTTTAATTGTTAGGAGCATTTAATGGACTCTGCAATTTGAACAATGCAGCATATGCACTTGATTAGCCTCTTGAGGATTTGTTTCCCTTACTCTCTGTCTCTGGGTTGAGAGAGCACACTAAAATCGCATCTGACATCAGGTCAGTTGCTATGCGAAATCTCCTTGTCATGGAGGGTGTCCAAAATGAATTATACAACATTATTCACACATTTTTTTTTTTTTAATCCAGTTCAATTTTGTAGGAAGTTTTCCACTTAAAAAAAAAAGCATCAAATATTTCATATGAAGGGGCTTACACTACAATTAAGTGGTATGAAAAGCTGACAAAAAGCAAAACGAATGAAGCAGAGGAATGGTTGCAGGGAACGTGAGTGGCTCAGCAGAGACAAAAGAGGCCAGAACAGGTCAGGATTACTCTGTGTCACATGAGGTGATGTGTGTGAGCAGGTAACGAGCTCTCTGCTCTGACACGATGCAGAAGGGCCTCTGTCACCCCTCTGTGCTCATCTACTGCCGGACATACTAACGCACTGACTACCTATGGCTAAACATAAAAATTACCCACTTAAATCTTTACTTAGCAGAACTTAACTGGATAGATAGTCAGCAATTTCTGTGGGAAAGCACCCCAATTTATTTATATAAACAGTTTCAGTTTTCAGCACTCATCCTTTCTTTGCAGAATATTTAAAGCCGTTACTTTCAGTGGAAATATCCAGTTTTAGTATGCACTGGTCTTCAAATTGGCCAATGATTTCAAATACTGGGAATTTCTCAGGAACTTCTTAGAAGAGCAATTTCTATGGAAGCAGAATGAATAAATTTACATACCTGAATCTGTGGGTAGGTAGAAAACTAACCCTGTTAGAAAGGAGAAGAGCAGGCAGGGGATGATGACGTTCACAATGAAGTAGAGGGGCAGGCGTTGCATGAGGAAATGGTAGGTGATGTCCAGGTAAGGGGTGTCAGGGCAGCAAGCGTAGTACACCCAGTGCTTCCAGCCACGGTAATCCTTCATCACCCACTCCCCACTCTCCATGAAATTACTCAGATCTGGACGATCACTCTCCTGGCAGCAAAACACCCAAACAGATTCTTAATACCAGGTATTCTGAACCAAATCAAAACTTGGCAGGTTTGGCTCAGGAACAGGATTCCAAATAATTAATGCACTTTTTTTTTTTGGTGAGTAAACAGCTCTCATCTATGTTATTTTGCCTTAGAATATCATCCTCTACACAGCATTCAACTAAATATTTTACAGAAACAGTCAGAGATAGTACACTGAAAAAATATTACAGATAGGACACATACCTGAGGGGACAGGGAAGGAGTCTTTGGCAATGGAAAGTCATGAGTAGAGAAAATGTACCCCCCTCAAAAAAACCCCATACCCAAGAAAACAAACAGAAGCAGAATAGGCAGCACCATAAAAAAAGTGGTCCAAAGCTGCCAGAGGACAGACAGGAGACTGTTAGGGCACAAGGATAATATGTAAGCAGAATTTAGGAGCCAAACTAGGAAATCTTATGCTAGATCTACAAGTGACAAATTTCTGTTTTACAGCTAGGCTTGTTTTTCCAGTCAAAACTAGGTCATATTCCATTCTAAAGCTGAGGTTTCTCTAAAAACATGTACAGGTCTTTGCTGCTTTTCCCAGTTACAAACTCCTTGCTTACCGGGTTAATAACAACCACTGTACCATCATATGTCCAAGTTCCCAACTTCATGCTGCAGTTCTGCTGGTCAAATGGGAAGTGTGTGACTATAATTTCACAGTAACTCTTAAAAATTGCTGGTGGTGTCCAGGTGATCCGGCCTGTGTGCTCCAGAAGGACTTTGGTGTATTTTACAATGGCAAAATCACCGTCTGCACTGCAGAAGGAGCAAGGACATTAAAAGCAATATGGGCAGCATAATCAACGCAGTCACAAAAGGATATCTCTGGCTGCGGGTCAAATGACTCCCCAGTGCCTGCTCCTGGAAAAGCTTCCTCTGAGGAATTGTACCCACTGGAGCAGATGTCATGGGAAAACTGTCCCACCAGAGTGCTGCCACAAGGCAGAGCTCCTCCTCCCTCCCTCCTTTGGCAGCTGGCACCCCTTACTTGTTGTAAAGAACAAGGTCTGGCCGCCAGATATCATCTGAGGGGATGCGGATTTTTTTTACGCCACCGTAGTCATCTGGATTCCATTTGAGGTTGACGTCTGTCCATTGCTAAAGAGGGAAGATTTCAGCCCCTGAGAGCCTCTCCCAGCACTGGGGTTAGTTTGAGTACTTCCCAGAAACAGCTCCTCCCTTACTTTGGGACATGCAGGTAAGCATAAATACATGGGAATGGGACCCCCAGCTCATTTTTTACATTAACTTAAATTTTGGTTTAAGAAGTTTATTTAAAAAAAAAAACAAAAGAAAATAATACAAAGATAAATATATCAGAAGCCAACTGTTTGAAATACAAACCCAAATGCTTTTTAAAAGACTCTTAACATCTAGAGCACTTTATACTTAGGATCTCAGTATGAAGAAATGCTCTGCTATCTGACCTACCTGTCCACATTGCCCCTGAAAGTATGACAGTGTAGTTTATTCCTGACTGTATCCAGTTAATTTTTTAAAATTAGATGTAATGGTTAAGAATATTTAGAGTTACCTGTTTCAGGCGTACATTGGTTGTCACAATCTGATTTACTTCATCCTTGAAAAAAAAGGAAAGGAAAAAAAAAAAGAAGGCAGTATCAGCAAGCATCAGAATTAAAGGATAAAAATAGTTAAAATTGTTTCCTTAGAAAAACAGCAGCATTTGGCTAACACTGTGACATGAGCTGGCGTTGCAGTGAGCACTGGTTCATAGCGTACCACGCTGATGAGCTGGATGAGCTGCAGCCCCACGGTGACCACGACGGCGTCCCGGTGATCCTCCACAGGCCTCACCACCTTGTTGTAGTTACTGAACAAGTCGTCCACCAGGCGAGTCTCGTCCTCATAGCACAGGGCCAGCCCAGCTGCAGAACAGCAGGGGTGGCACCAGTCAGAAGGGGCAGGGAACAGCTACAGCACTGTCAGCCTGAGGCTGGCATGGAGGAAATGCTGCCAGGAGAGCTGCTGGTGGGGGAATAACACCAAGTCCTCCCTGTGACAATGGCCTCCAACCAGGAGGTGAACCAACCCAAATGGGCAGGATCGTGAACATCAGACTGAACATTAGGAGCCTTCCAGCCTGACTGTGCTAACATGTGGTACTCACGGGCAGTTAAACACAGAAAATATCCAGTCCCAGGGATTCCTAATGTCCCTTTTTCCACCTTCAATTCCACAGACCTTCCTGTGACAGTAACATGAAAGGAGAGGCCAAGCACACCAGTCATTGAGAAGGCATCACCACCCGGACTCCCTGCATCCACAATCTAAGTGGAACAGGAGCTCCTCTCTGCAACAGGAGTTGCTCAGGTTGTGCAGGTGGTGAGAGAAGGGAACCTCTCACTGTGTGGGGTAGGTCCATGGACAGCTCTGCCCACAGGCTGCCCAGCATGACTGGGCTGTGCTGTGCCAAAGAGCCTTGAAAGAAAGATTTCACCAGTGAAATCCAGCTCCAGTGGAGCCTTCAGAGTGCCTGTGCAGGGTACTGCACTGCCAAGAAGCAAGGGCACTGGAACACAGATGGGGCCTGTTTCCAGAGAGGCTGTGGCAGAAGGAGCAGGCACACATCATCCTCAGATTGCAGCTGCTTCACTGTTAGAGGGGAGGAAAGCAAATGGAAGAGGTGCTTGGGGATGTTTTTGTATGCCTCCCCTCTTAAAGGTAGTGAGAGGGAACAGAACAGTTGAGCCTCACAGCAAGCATTGTTGGCAGATTGCACCCTTGTCTCCCCCTCTCTGTTGAATCCTGGGCCACAGAAGTCAACACACGAAGAATTTTTTTGCTGACTCCAACCTAAACTGGGATTTCTGCTGGTTTCCTATTGACTTTTCATCAACTCCTTTTATATAGCTGAGATTGCCAAGGATTCTGCCTTGGCCTTGTCCTGCCATGAGATTATATTAAAATACTTGGATGCCACTGAGAAAAGCTGTCTGTTGCAGACAGGCACTGTTTGCTTCCCCTGCCAGGAGGCTGAACCAGGGTAGGCAGGAGACATCTTTCAATTTCTAAGTTATGATTAGAGCATCACATCTAATTGAAGCTCTATGTTTTATTAATCCAATTAAAATCCTTTCACATTTGCTCCCTTCTGGTGTGGCTTGGGAAATTAGTATGCTGCTTGAATTTTCTGAAAAGGTTTTAGGATCACAAAATATTTATTCTTTTTAAGGGACAGTTTACAAAAAATTATCTCAGTGCAACGCAGGCAGCTGCCAATCAATTCTACCTCCTTGTCAGTCACCCCACAACTTAATGAAACTTCTTGTAATGATTTTTCACATTCCATGCCATGCTTACTAGATCCTTTCACATATTTTGAAATACATGTAGCACTAGGGCTAACGGGAGCATAAAAAAAATTGCAGAGAGAAAAACAATTAAACACAAAGTTCTCAGTTAAAAATATCTGCCTAAAATTACAAATATCTGAGCTGCTGCTAATGCACTGCAAAGCTTTTCCCTTTAAATGATTTGGTGTGTTCAGAGAACCTTACCAGTAGGACAGGCTGCTCGTGGAACACAGGCTCGCTCATGCTGTGTATGCAAAGCTCTGGAAGGAGACAACCCCCCTTCAAGGCAATGGCTGGAACACCTTTACCTGTGGAGATGAGGAGGAGGAGGACGCGGTGGACCTTCATCATGCTCCTGCTGCAGTCATACAGATGGAGGCACGCACAAAGCACCTCTGAGGTCTCTTCAGAGAGGGCTGTGCTACCTCACCAGGGTGCTGCCAAAATATACCCACAGGGTATTGATTTCCAGCACCTGTTCTGGGAATGACAGCTGAGGGCCACTGTGCCACCAGGCTGGAAATGGGAGCACAGCGTGTTTCACTCATCAAATATCTTCTGCAGTTTACAGAAGGTCATTTTTTTCTAAGTATCAATGTGATCTGTGACTTAGTAAACAAATACACACACAAATAATGAAAGAATTATCTGTAAGTAACTGAACATCATGGTAAGATCTCAGAAACTTTTTGAGAGTGGAGCAACTTGCCAGGTTTAAGGTTTTGTTTCTCTGAGACAAAACAGAGCACAGTCTCTTATTAGTGGATTCACTTACTGTCCCTGTGAAAAGAAGTAGAGGGAAATGAGGTAAACTTAGAGCTGTCAGGCTTAAACCAAGACACTTCTTTGCAGAGCGTGTCTGCAGTGGAGTTTGGTGCCACAGGAGTGTCTGTTTGCAGAGGTTTATCTGTGTTCAGAAAAAATAGTCTGCTAAATAATATCATACTATTCAACGCACATACACACACTTCCCCTAAGAAGTCTGTCACAGAAGTCCCATGGTCACAAGTCTCAGGACTCTGGGTGATGTTCTGGGGATATATTGCCTTATGCTAATGGTGTTGCATTTTTCTCAGGCAGCTGCCATGTGGAGATAGGACATGGCACTGAGTGACCTGCCTCAACCATTCTTACACAGTGCTCCAAATTCCCTTTTCCACAAAACATTCCCCACAAAAACCTTTCTTAGCTTTGCCTCTGGGTGACACCAGATGTATTTTCTATTTCTTCTGGATAGCCTTTGTGCTGTCTGCCAGCTGGCTTGGTGTTCCATGCTGGATGCCTTTATTATTATTTTAATTATTTTTTTAATCACTCTCTCTCACTCACCTCCCTCCAGTAGGCATTCAGCCCCCACATTTACATTTATCCTGCAGTAAAAACTCTCCATGTACATAACTCTGGCCTTGTTCCTGGCCTATTTGTGGCCGGCAGCTCCCATTGTTGCAGCGATCTTATTTCAAACCCGCGTCTGACTGCTTCCAGCCTTTATCCCAAGCTAGGCAGCTGCCCTGGAGATACAATTGCATGGAGGCATTGTGGGAATGCTGACCATGGCCCTCTGGATCCTCCCAGGGTCTCAGAGCATTCCTGCCCACCCCAGCAGGGCTGCCAGCTTCGCTCCAAGTCAGACGAAGGAGTGTTACCACACTCTGGCAGATGGCAGCTCTCGGGTCACAGAAGTGTCTGTCCCTCCTGACAAGGTCTGGCTCTTGGGGACAGCAGGGTGCAGAGTATGGGGTCCCAGAAAGTCTGCAGCCCCAGCCAGGGCTGATTTCTCTGCAGCTGAGCCGAGCCCCCCAGCCTGGGCGCCAGCCTCCCCTCCCTGGCTGGAAGTCAGCACTCATGTTGGAAGAGGAAGGAGCAGGAATTTGGAGAAGGCCTTTAGGGAGCAACAGCCTGACTGCAAGAAATGTTCCCTGGCAGAGGCACAAAGCCTTTTACCTCGCACAAAACCCAAGGCAACCTGAGCTACTGCAGTTAAATATGGACAGAGAAGTGAATGCTATTTGTTGTTAAACTAGGGAATGTGACCCATCGTGACTGAGGTGAAAAAGCAAGGGAAGGGGCTGAGCTACACTGAATGCCTCAATGTGATCCATTGCTAGGATGGATATGGAAATAACCTTATTTTTTCTTTTCTCCTTCAGTACTCAGAGAATTTTTTGACAAATATTTCATTCCCACACAAAACCCCCTTTTTACATCTGACTCTAACCTTCCTGGCTTATTTTTATGAGCCCCCTCCCATCTCTCAGACAAACCCACTACCCACTGTGCTAATAGCAGACCAGCCTCACTCAGATCGATAGGAAAGCAGCAAAGTCACTACTTGCTGAATTTAGGGCATTGCTCCTTCCATCCATGTGTGAGGAACGAGCACTGCAAGGGCTCCTGCCCAGAGGAAGTGGGCCATGAACAAATACTCCTGCAGGTAATATCTCTTTGGCAGACTGATACTGTACAGACACGAGGAAGGTGAGCAGAATGCCTAATGCTTTTGACAGAGCGATACAAGATTTTAAGTGAAATTTTGGTCACAGAACTGTGTGCAGAGAGGCAATACCCAGTGGAAGAGAGCAGGCGCCAGAGGCTCCAACAGACCCAGGGATGGCAGGGCATGTGAGAGGGTGGAGGTGGTGAGAAGCAGGAGCAAAACTAATAAAAAGAACAGAGAAAGGTTAGATAGTACATCAGGGAAATTAAAGGAACAAAAGCTTAAAAATAATAGCACTGCCCAGCAGTTTTAACTTTAGCTTTCAAATGCAGTATATACTTTTTAAAATGCATTTTTGTACCAGGAAAATGGCATTGCTGGGGACAGTAGATCATGGCAGCATTGAATCAGGCAGATGACTTATTCAGACAAGTATCTGTGAGTTTGCCATGTGTTTGTTCCCAGATTGCCCTGGTTACAGTCATGGCCCACAGTCCCTGCTGGAAGCCTGGCCGCTCGGCTCCATGGCCACCAGATGGCAACAGCTGGATGAGGGGATGAGCGGCACACGGAAAACTGTCCCTGGCAGGTGAAAGCAGGGGCAGCAAATATTTGCCAGAAGAGTTTCATTCAAGGAACGAATGAAAGTCTCGAGATGTTGTACTGTAGGACTGTACTTACTCGGGTTTATTCCACTGCCCATGAAAACGTTAAGCATTAATATACATGTCAGAACATACTGAGAGACAAGATAAAATTCCTCAAATCAGGAGATCCAAAGCTGCAGTTTTCCATACTCAGACATCTCCACCAACCCGCAAATATGTTTTATCCTCACGGATGCTTGTAGCAAATTTGGTTTCCCCACATATTTCTTGCTTTTCTATTACATCACCCAAAGGAATTGAAAATACCAAAAACTTGCTCAAAAGTGATGATCTTAACCTGTGCAATTGCAGAGCTTTCATATTATGGCAGAGACATGGTGCACAGTTAGCTAATCAGAAGGATTCTTCTGGAAAGAAAAGAAGAACTTGAGTCTGGAAAGAAAAAGAAGAACAAGGAAAAGGTCCCAAGTCAAACAGAGAAACCATAATCACAAAAGACATCATTAGATCAGTAGCACAAGTGTTAATCTAATGCAGGTGAGAAGAGACACTGCCCAACTGGCACTGGCCCTGTGTGTCATGGTCACACTTCTCAGACAGAAATGACATTGTCCACAGAGACTTATTTACCCACCTGGGCAAGCAGTGCCCAAAGCAGCAAGAATGAAGACAAGAATATCTGAAAACAGAATCAGGCGAGGTGACAGGCACAAGCTGAGCAACTGCAAAATGTCCAAGGAAATGGTAAGCAGGCTGCAGTGTCACACTGCCCTTTTGTTATGGACACACCAGGAAACCAGTCCTGGAGCTGAACAAAGTTACTGAATAGAGCAGTGGCAAATTTAACTCCAGCTGACACCCCTGACATGGCTGCTTCCCAGGTTCCCATCCAATGGCTTATCTCTGGGGCCAAGGTCAGTCATGCTGGAGAGCCAAACAAGAAACAAAACAGGACAAGTCCAGTAGCTGTGAGGTTTGCTCTGCCCTGCTCCTGTGGGCTGCTCTGTCAGCACAGCAGCTTGTGTGGACCATGCCAGAGTGGTGGGGAGAGCAAAGAAGCAGCTTTGCTGGTCATCCCCTCAGGAAAATGCAGCTTTCCTGCATGGCAGGACTTGTGAGCTACTCTGCTTCTGTGGTCAGGAAAATCTCATAAATTCTCAGATGCAGCAAGGTGACACCTGTATTTATTAAAGGTTCTCCCTTTCTCAGCAGCACAAGCTGAAAAATGCACTCATCTGGCACAGACCTCTGCTGCTACCTGTTCTGAACTTTGTCTCTAATCACCAGCCATGAGTTTTCTCTCTGCAGCTGCAAAAAAACCCAACTCCACAAAACAAAAAATTCTGGCAGCTGATAGTAAAACAAGGCAGAAAGGGTGGCCTGGATGTTAAAGCTGAGAGCCAGTTCCCCTGCCAGTGGAGACATCCAAAGGAGAATTTAAATGAATGTTAGGTACCCAAGTGCTCTCCTAGGAGTGTCTGCCTCTGGAGGTCACATTATTATATTTTAAGTGCATATTCAGATGTTATTTGTGAATATATAAATGAATTTCTACCAGTGCAGAAAGTGGAGCTCAGCATTACTTGACTTCTGAAAATACATGTCTCATATCCCATTCCATACAGTGGCTTTCATGAGTGGGACCACAGGAGCCTTTAGCCTGAAGTATTTCTCTGGATGCTCACATTTACCTGTTTAATACATCTGTCTGTTTCTGAAGGCAGATGATTCTCCACTGGAGAGACTACAGAGTAGATTGTTCAGGTTTAGCTTCACATAAAAGCTGCTTGTTCAGCTCCCATGAGGTCTGACATATTTTGGCCACCATTCCATAGTTCAGAGTTTTCCTGAAAGCATTTTGAGGGGTGCTCCACTAAACAGCCAGTGGAAAGAAGAGCTGGCAGTGTAGGAATTATGTTTGAATGCTTAAAGCTGCTGCACAGATTAACTGACACAGGCCCTTCTCTGATTGCTGCCCACAAGGATATAACTGACAACAACCCTTTTGCAATGTCTTCACTCCCAAATACAAAATAAATCCTGAAACATGGGGCACCTCACAGCACATTCCCCATAAAACCCCATCTACAGGATGGGGGCACAAACATCCATCTGGATGTCACCTGCTTCCCAAGGGGCTCCTCTGCCATGGTGAAAGGCAGATGTGCTAAACCATCCCACATCACACCTGCAGTGAGTGCAATAGGATCAACTTTTGTGACCCTGAGAACACTTCTGTAACCCTGTAAGAGCATCACAGTGCTGCCTTTGGGGTGCAGGTTCTCTCATTGCTCATACGAGCTGGAT
Source organism: Sturnus vulgaris (assembly GCF_052056855.1). Taxonomy (NCBI): domain Eukaryota; kingdom Metazoa; phylum Chordata; class Aves; order Passeriformes; family Sturnidae; genus Sturnus; species Sturnus vulgaris. Next base: position 20,138,467 of record NC_142249.1, on the reverse strand, counting down.
AAACACATAGAAATAAGTCTGTTTGATTTTTAATTCTGACAGTAGGCTGAGTGGCAAAGGCCTCTCCCTTCCCACATGGTGCTTCCCCTCCATAAGCTGACCCTAGGAAACACCACAGGTCTCTGCAAAGCATCCCTCTCACTTGGGGCTGCAGTGTTTGCCTTTAAAAAGTCAACATCTACCTCACTGCGCTATCTGAGCCTTCAGAGTGTTTTAAAGCAGGAAATGCCACCCTCTAGCCATGCTCCCAGGGACAGACTTCTCCCCCTGCACATGACACACTTGGAATTGTTGATATGTACTTTACCCAGGACTGACCTCATGCCAAATACTCACTTTTATTGCTTATGTTGGGATCTTTGCCAATACACACAGAATTTTCTCGGTAATTAGTGGAAAACTCTGACTTCTGTGGCTCCTGGGATATAGCTCTCACCTATCACACAAAATTTATTTTGCCTCCTTGGCAGCTTGCAAGATCTTGGCTGTGTCAGACAACAGGGAGCTTACAAGCTTGTGTTTGCAATTGATAAAATAGAAAAACAAAAATATACCCTAAACTCCAGAAACCCCTTCAGAGTGATAACTGGGTCCCTGTGGGAGGGCGGGGGCTGGCAATGTCGAGGCACAAATGAGTGGGACACTGCACACTGGGCAGGGCTGGCTCCCACTCCTCTGACAGCCCCACAGACTTTTACTCAGCGTTTCACACGAAGACAAATTCCAGATTTCCCTGCTCAGCAATATTTGGGATTTGACAGGAGTTCAAAACACCATCCTCAAGCCAGAGGAGCAGGCCCATAAGAGAAACTGGCACTGAAACAAAGAGTTCCAGTTTAATGATTCTTAATTTATGGATTAGCCTGATTGTGAAGTTCATCCTTGTAGCAGACAAAGGCTACAATACACTGACTTGTCACACAGCCCTGGAGTTGGCACACAGCCTGTGTTTACACATAAAAGGTTTCAGCACTGAAGCACAGCAAGTGGCTTTGTGGTGTGAGCAGCTTAGCAGTGTCCAGATGATACACATCATTCCATGCAACATCCAGCCCAACCATACTGCCTTCACTAAAAAGAATATTCCATGTCACCAATTTCCTTGGTCACCTTTCCTGGCTACTTTAGATAACTTGTTCTGAAAACTTTTTATCTTCCTTTTTTTCTCTTCTGCAAGTGCCCCTCGCACTTGCAGGTCACTGGTGATGTCCTGGGAAGGCTGCTGGCTCTCCAGAAGGTTATGACAGCAGCAGGAGCCTCATCCTTAACTAACACTGTCAGCAAACTGATAATAGCTTAGGTGTCAGTGAGGCTGAACCTGACATCAGCCCTGCAGGTCGAAAAGGGAACATCAGTGGGGGTTTTCCTCCCAGCAGTGCAAGAGAAAGAGAATGTCAGACTCCTCCTAATGCTGGGGGAGATTTCCAAACCAAGGGTGGACACTGACCACTGAACAAACCAGTGCCCCTTTCCATGGCAGTACCTCTGACTCCTGCTTTAGCTTCCTCCACTGCCAATGTCCTCACCAGTCAATGCCAAGTCACTTCTCTACTGCAGCTTCAGACCAGCCCTTCTTGATTTAGGCTACAGAAAGAACTTAATAGTAAGCTGTGAGCAGACCACAACTCTTCCTCCAATGAGGGGGCATGAAGGAGCTGTAGAGACTCAGCATTGCACTGTATTTGAAATTATTGAGAAGAGTGAGCATTTTCATTGCTGAATATGGACTGCTGGGGTTTGGGATTTTTTTGGAACAAAATTTAAACCCAATGTATCCACTATACTGTGACACATTTGGAAATGATGTCTTTTCCCCGAATGGCAAGGAGAAGGATTTCCAGGAGAAGCTCACAGTTTTCCATGAGGAAGGGATTTGCAAATGTCAATGCAACAGACCTTGCAGCAGATGTTCCACCTCCTCCACATGTATTTCACTATTGACCTCTGCCTACTTTAAATAAAAGTATTCAGCTCCCTTTTTGTGAGGTATCTTGTCCTGCACCACATTGGTAGTGTCAATCTCAATTCAATACCCGAATTCCAGTAGTTTAGTGGAAGATATCATATGAGAATTGTTGCATGGTATAAACAACATATGTCCAGCATCATGACGCTGGAAAACATGAAAGGGGATAAAAGAGCAGATAACAAATTAGAGGAATCTCTCCCCTTCCCTTTTTTGAGAACAGAGTAGGTGTTGAATTTGAGCAATGGGCAGCAGCATGGTGCTGTGTTCTTTTGAGTTTAGTGAGCGATCCTTCAAGCAAGCTTTAGGATAGACTACTTTATGAATATTTATCTACAAAATGAGTAATTTTGATAGTTTATACAATCTTATTTGCATTAGTGACAGAGTTAGTTATGAGGCAAAAAAAAGAGGCAAAAGAGAAAGCTTAGCATTCAATCTCTAGGCTTGGTAGCAAGAAAGAAAAATTATAGGCAACATAATGCTTGAAAATAAATCCTGGTTGGCTGCTAAATAGATATTTCAAAATAATGCTAATTGCCTCGGGAAATACACTAATCAAAAGCTCCCAGAGGCCTAAGAACCATTTGCTCCAATTGACCAAGGCAGAGTACTGATAAACACCTGAGTAATGTAAGGAGCTATACATGTCCTTGAGACAAAATGCACAAGAAATAGAAAAGGACATCGAAATAAAACCTCTTAAACAAGTTCCTTGAGCAGCTTACTGACATCACTCTTGGGAGAGATCAATGAAAAATGTTACTCTGACCATGAAATCAGCAGCAGACATTTGATGATCACTGAATCATGCTGTCCAAATAGAGCTTTAGGAGGAGGCATCAAGAAGAGTATCTCTGTGGTGTGGGCCAGATCATGGAGAGAGACAACCAGGCCAGCATGAAGAAATGCTCAGATTATGCAAGGGCTCTGGTGCAGAGCATCCAAATGTCCATGACCAAGGCAGAGGAAGAATGTGCTGAAAAGCAGAAGAGCTGCAGCCCTCAATGCTCAGGTAAGGAAGGCTTCCTCCTCTCCGTACACAGCCTGGGGTCCCTGGGTCCAGCTGCAGGCAGAGCTCAGGGCTCCAACCAGTGCCATGCTGCAGGGAGGGGACCCTGGGGCAGTGCCAGTGCCACCCCAGCCCCTCACACCCCACTGCCAGCCACAGGGCCCCTGCCCTTTGCTTGCAGTCCTGCCAGCACGTGGCCAGAGCACAGGGCTCTCTGCTTGCCTTGCTTCCATGGTTTGCTCAGCAATCCCTTTGATGCAGGACACATGTCCTGGCCCTCCTCCTCGTGCATTACATAAGCTTTCCAGGGCTGAGGTGTAGTTGCTAAGCAGTAATTTTGCACGACTAAAAAAGAAACCCATGATTGCTAGGTTCACTAAATGTTTTTTTCCCCAACTGCAATATAATTATAGCTATAATAAAAACATTGCAGAACGTTCATTAGCATGCAAAAATTAGGTCAGGAACAAAGTAAGTATATAATATATGCCTTTTAGAAGCCTTTTTTCCTTCCTTTGCCATTGGAGGGGGGAAGGATCAGAAAAGTTTGTTAGCACATCAAATAATAAATAATAGGTTTTTCCATCCTGTCAGCTAACCTGACATCAGCAGAAGCTCATGTTCTTGTTCAGAAGGCAGCTTGCTTCCCTCATCACAGAGCTCACCTTACCAGAGGTTCCCTGCCTGTGGCCTCTGCACACAGTGTTTTCCCTGAGCTCTGCAGTCTGATGACCACTCATCCCTCTGGTGGGGAGCTGTACTTTAATCCCTTTTCCCCCATCTTTTTCTGTGTCCAGCTGCCCTTTGATAAGGTGTTGCCAGTGAGCTGGCTCCAATCTCTCTGCCAAGCTGTCCACATGTACCCCACAGCACTGGAGACAACATCAGCTGAACTGGAGACAGCACCTATCCTCATGGAATGAATTCCTGCAGAGAACAAATCAACTTGGTGGTATAGCCCTTGCTTCTCATAGACCCAGATTATTTATTCTATTGTCGCTTAACTAATACAAATATTAAAAATACCTGTTTTCTGTATTTAATTTAAAAATTGCATAAATGAAACTTAAATCATGCAATTGCTTGTATGCCCATGCATGGTCAGGAAAAGAAGTATCAAATTCACTACAAAGACATCATTTTTCAGCACAAGCTGTTTAAATGATTACCACTCAGGAAAGATCGCATTACAACATTAACAAAAACAAGATTTAAATGGAGGCTTTTGCCTACACGCTTAATTTAAAAATACAATTAAAGAGAATAAAGAAAAGTCACTGCATACAAATTCCTGGGATTCTAAGTCAAGAAAGCACTTCATTGAGTGTTGGGGTCCTCCATCCCACATTCCTGACCCTAACACAACACATGACCCACATACTCAAATCTAAGAGATGTGCACTCTGTTCCTGTGGGGTGAGCAGGGTGGTTGGCAGACAGTGTCAGCCTTAATTGGTTGAATATTGATATTATCTCGTGTAAAACATTCTGAAGCTATATCATCCCTTGGCATGCAGTTTCCCTCATAGCCCATGAGAATGTGAGACCTGGGGCGAGCAGAGGGTGTTAAAGCCAGCAGGGCCTGGCTGCAGTTGCTGTCACTGCTCAGGCGGCAGAGGGGTGTGGGCATCAGGGAAAAGCTGTGGTTTTTGGAGGGTAGTTTTATTTAATTTTGGGTGTGAGGGGTTGTAGGGCATTTGCTTGCTCTGGCTTTGGGTTTTTTGTGTATGTATGTTTGGGTTTTTTGTTTGCTTTTTCTTTCAGCAGTGGCTCCTCATTTAGGTTTTCCCCCTTTCCGGCAGAAACCTCCATTATTATAATCACTTGTTAAACTGTGCTTGAGAGGGGACATCTCCAGCAGGAGGCTGGTGCTCACTAGTAGCTAACAAACCTTGTTTGCCCCGTGTGCATTGACCATCCCCAGAGCAAGTCTAGCCTTGCTATTTTTGGCAGTGTTTCCTCTCACTGGTTCACCTCTCGCTGGCCACCACTGCTTCTAAATGCAGCTGAAAGCACCTGTAGCAAAGCAAGGGGAGCAGCACCCGCCTGCTGTTGCACTGAGACAGAGAAGCTGGATATTTCACACCAGAAGAAGAGGTAATTATCCTAATTACTGCTATTTACTACGTGCTTCCTGCTATATGCTTTTGAAAGAACTACAGCTACCTAGTTCAGGTTTACTTGCACAGTGCTGGGGAACAAGAGCTGTGTTTTGCCCAGGTAAGCTGAGGGTTATGGAGTGCCACCACCACAGCTGGAGCAGCTGTGGCACAGCCCTGCCCCGTGCCAGTCCTGCTGGGTGTTCTGGGAAGAGAATGCTGCTGTGATGGCACTGGCTGCCAGGGCAAGCACAGAACGGGCATAACTCCCACCAGCATTACCTGGGAAAAACATCCCTTCTCCTGATCACAGAACCAAGGACATTCAAGTGCTGCCAGTCAGGGGCTGGGAGCTGGGTGCAGTGACAGGACACTGCAAATGCCAGCCAGGGATCCCCAAGGGAAGGCGAGAGTGATGGATGGCCTGAGGAGCCATCCAAAACACCGGGCCAAGTGAGCAAATGCATCACCAAGTGCCAGGGCAGCAGGGAGATACACCATGTTTAGGAGTTGGCTTGGAGCAAAATATTGGTAAACATGTGTGGCTGCTGGAGTGCAAGGCAGATGTGACTGAGCAGCAGATGGGCCACTCCTTTTGTGCTGGGGGAGGCAAGGCTATGGTTGAAGACATGGAGTTTTCCATCTGCTGCAGTTCATTGCCATAAATAAAGTGATAATGTGCACTAATTAGTACAGGAATTATAACAGCAAGCCACTTTTAATACTACAAGATGATTGAAAAAAACCTCAAACCAAAACCATACTTTAGATTCCTTGAAAACTTCCCCCATTCTGCCTCCCCAGCAGCCCCCAGCCCAGAGCAGCATTCCCCACATGCTTACCAGTGCACATCCTCAGCTTCACCTTTTCCTTCCTGGGATCCTTCAATCCCCAGTTCAGGAGAGCTGCAGCAGAGCCACCATCTCACTCTCCCTCTCCTCTCCTCAGTGCAGTGAGGCACCTTACTGCTGTCAGCACAGCTGGTTCTGATCACTAGGGGATTATTCCTCCCTGTTCTCCTCCTGCTCCAGGTGGTGTTTGCAGGGCAGACCAAAGTGCTTGCACCAGAGCTGAGCATTTGAAGTGCAAAGCAAATGTTCTGGGATGTGTCTGCATATGAAATTCAGTGGTGTATCCATCTACTGTGGGCAGCTACAGTTGTGTAATTGTAAGCTGCCATTCCAGTTCACACAGAGGCAATTATAACAACAGATATGTTTTATGAAGTAGTAGATGGGATTGACAATACTTTTCTTGGTTTATTTAAGAGTTCTGAAGCCTTCGTGGCATCTTGAACAAGGAAGAAAGGAGTTTTCAAAGCAGACAGGAATTTGTGGGAACCTTAGCAACATGTCAGGACCCAAAATACTTAGAATAGTACTGTCAAAACTGGTAAAACTCTAATTCATTTCTTTAAGTCAGAGGTTGTTCAGTGTTAAAGTGCCAATGTAAGAAATGAAACAATCAGTATTTTTGAAATAAGTTCAGTAAGTAAAAATAAATAGCATAATGTTAGAGTTCTAAAAGCAAAATTTAATAAATTAATATATGCATGCCAGATAAAAATACAAAATTACAATTGAAGTAGCAATAATAATAAAGGAACACTGTTCAGTATTGCAGATTTCACTGCAACCACCATAAACATCATGGAGAATTACTTAAAGTAACATTTAAAGTACAATTTTGTTTCTGTTAAAAACAACTTACTATATGATGAAAAAATGGAAAGAAACCCAAGAAGAAATCAGCCCCAAAAGTGGAAGAGAAGAATATGAAATGTCAATAAATGGCCAGAGGCTCCATTTCACATAAGTCTGCCTTCTTTTTAGTATCAGAAACCAATTACATAGAACAAAAAAGCAAATTCACAACAGGTTTACACGGAGAAACATGCTGAATTACAATCACAAACTATCCAGAACAAAGATGCTGCACCAGTTCAGTTGTTTTCTTCATGGAATGAGTCTCACCAGAACAGGGAGAACAGGGAGCAAATCATGCAATAGCTTTAGGCATTTTCTTTTTTATTTCAACATGATAAACACCCAGGATTACTAGTACTGGAAAGTATGTGTTAACCTTTTTCAACATCAGCTGAATGGCACTACAGAAACGACAAAGAGTTCCTTCATTTTTATCCTGAATACATCGAAAGCTCTAGCAAATATTCAGTGACAAGAGCCATTAAATTACTTTAAAATATTCCTTCATCCATAGAACACTGTTGCTTCCTTTTTTATTACAAAACCCCCAAAATATTCAAAATAAAATGTCTTCATTTTTTATAAGCATCTCCACCACAAGTCTCTGATAGCGGATGTCGTTCAGTGCAGCCATCGCGTCCAGCTCCGGCGCTCTCATAAGAGTTGGTCCAAAAACTATGCCCAGGTTTTCTGCACTCATCAGGTTTTCCTTTTCATGGAGTGTTACTCTGTAAAAAAAAACCCAGTGATTCTCATATTTCTTCTGTGCCAGACCATGCCTGCATATGCTTGAAAATCAGGGAAACTGGACAAAAACGGGTGCCTTTCCCCAAGGAGAGGCCACTGTTTCCAGCATGTCACACATGGGAGTGTCAGGTGAAACATTTGGGAATGAGTGAAAGCAAATGCTGTGTAGGTTTGTGGTGAGTCAGTGTCTGCCCTCCTCAGATCACACAGACTGTGCTCACTTGCACTGCATGAACAAGCCCTTTGGTTTACAAAACCTACAAACTCAAGATTTTTCTTCGGTTTCTCCCTTTCTGCCTTAGTTTTCATCTGATAACAAGTCAGACTGATGTACTAAGTTGCTGTGTCTCCAGTCTGTAACTATTCCAAATAAAGGAGCTGTGTCTGATTACCTGAATTCAGTAGCAAGACAACAGTCTATTGAGCAGTACAGCTCCTTTTAGCAAAACATTAAACAGAAGTTTAAAAACAGTGAATTTTGTCACCTTTCTACCTTATCACTCACCTATACCAGAAATATGATGTGCAAAAGCAACTTGCTAGGTGGAGCAGCAACAGCTAATCTTGAACAGGGTGAGGAAAAATTAACTTCACACTTCACAAGCTGTAAGGTGGAATTTTTTGTTCCTGTCTCTCATCCCTTTGTCCATTTTGAAACACGCACTAGAAATGTCATTGAAATAAAGGGACAAATCAGGCAGAAATTCAGTAGCTGAATTTTGCCTGAGGCACTCAGCAGAGTCAACGGTCCTACTTGTAGAACTACAAAATGAAAAAAGGCAGAAGAGTGCTTAAAATAAAGTAGCTTTTAGAAGAAAAGTGAGTAATTCTTACATACTGGCAGTAAGTTCATGTTACTTGAGAAACTAAAATGGACACCCTAACATGCCACCTTGGTTTTGCTTTACAAGGGATAATCCCCTGTGTCTGAGTTTTGCTGCTGTGCACAGTACCACTCCTACCACAGGCCCTCTCCAGGATTTGGTGGACCTTGACCAGACTTTTCTGCAGGTCCTATCATGGACTTTTGCTAAAAATGAGTGTGGCTTAGAGCTCTTTGCAGCTCTTCCACCCACCTCTTCAGATGTGCCATGAGATACCGTAATGTTTCACAGTGTGCAGGCGGCAGCAGCTTCAGCGCCTCGTGGAGAATTTCCAGCTGTTCATCCGGATCCGCCGTTTCTGAAACACAGATGTTCAACTGTCACCCATGGACAGCCAGAGTTCACACACAGAAAGGCAAACTGGTGGCCTGCACAGGACATAGGGTCTCAGCTCTGCTGGATTACTCAGAGGATTTGTCTGTCCAAAGAGGTGCTCAGAGCACCGTAAGGATGTGACTGGTTTTGCACAAAGAAAACTCCTCAAAGCAAACTGCACTCCACTGTAAGATTCCCTGTAGTCCACTAAAAAAAATCTTCTGGCAATCCTTGTTGACTGGGCCGGTTTTGCACAAATAATCTACAGGTGCAACTCTGGGAGAGCAGAAGGTACTGGGAACTTTGCCATCAGTGCCTTTGGCTGTCTTCATAGGATTTGCAAAAAGCCTTCTCCAAAGGAGCTGTAAGGCCAGCATGCAGTCCTTGTTTTCTACCCAAGGCTGCCTCACACCCTTCCAGGTGTGGCTGGTGAGAACACAGCACAGAAATGCTTCAGGCAGCCAGGATGTTTGGGAGAGATGTTCCAGCTGGGCTTCCTGCCTTGCTTGTAGACCCACTTTCTACAAGTCCAGCCCCAAAGGTGGCTTTGGGATGATAAGTGGTTATCAGCTTATGAAAACACTCAAAATGGACAACTCCAGAAACAAACGACATCTTATTTCTAAACATTTCCATAAATCACCTTCCTTCTGGCAACATAAACCAAACAGACTTTAAATATCACTGTCAAGTACCCAGGACTCATGCAAGACACACAAGTGATATAATCCATAATGTGTGATGAAAAGGAAACATTCCTGGTGACAAAGGCAAAGGAAAATGTAACCACGCTCACGGAGCATCACGTGGTCAGGCTGTAATGTGCACTGCATGTTTAATCCTGCAATCTTTACTAAATTGGGTATGCAGGGTAAGAGCTGATGGGACAGCTATAAAATGAATGGGATAGTCCTGCACAAAAAGGAAAAAAGACTAAGAATGAAAAGCAGACAAAAAAATGTGTTATACTTACTTGCAGACTCTATAAACTTTGGGTAGGCATCATACGTGATGAGTGGAATTGGCAAATCCCTGAAGTACAGTTTAAGTGCACCAGTGATAATATTGATATCTTCATACATATTCACAGAAATATCAGCTTTTTCCCCATCTGTGTGGAGAAGGCACCGATATTAAAGCCTTGGAAATGTAAACAGATGTAAAGCAGCATTCAAAAGAAAAATAGTAACTCGCTTAAGCAAACATTATTTCAAAGGACACAATTACAGACTTTGGCTTTTATAACTGAAACAGTTACTGGACTGTGACGTTCATGGTATCAGGGTGAAAACCTCAAGCGTTTTATAAAGTAACATATCTTTGCTTTGTTTCAAATAATTACTAAAAAATACAGTTTGGTGGGTTTTTTTAAAACCTGCCTGCCAGTAGCAGTATCTGTCTTGTATTAATGTGTGGACGTTTAGCTATTTCTGAACACATTGCATTGCAAAACAACACATTCATGAGCACTGAATAAGAAATCAGGGAATCTGGGAAAAAAAGTAAAAGGCAGAAAACCAGCTTTGTCCACAGCTCCCCTGTTACATAGGGCAAAACATGTGTTCACCATTTAACTACAACATACTACCTACTCCAAACTGCAGTGGACACAGATCCAGAACTTGGCTTCTCCAGCACATCCCCACCCTGCTAACACTGCAGATGTTGTCTGAATTGGTCCAGTCCTCCAGATAAACAGGAAAGAGAGCTTCCAGCACAGATTCTGGCCTTGATTTCTACTGGGATAGAGGGGCTGCAGCTGGAAAGCCTTTAATTTTCCCACTGGCTTTTCTCATAGAGAAGAGTTTGTTCTCAGTGACCTTCTTGCAGTCTGTAATAATTCAAACTTTGTTTGCACTATTGCATTCATCTTATTATTTTGGAGCTTTCATCCAGAAAGATGGATTTAAGTTGCACAGCTCTCTTTAGGCACTTCACCACTCTCCCTCTATCCCTCCCCCACCCCTCCGAGCACAGTTTGACTTGCAAACTAGGGCAGTAGTTCACAAAGCTTTGTCCTTCCTACACACATGGTTACTGGAGCACAGATACTGATGGAAGAAGAAAAGGAGATTTTTGTAATAAAGGCCAAAGTGAAGCTGATATGCTTTTCTGATGGGGAGTCTGCCCTCCTGCCAGCACAGCCGTCGGACTCCTTCAGACCACTGGTGCAGTGGAGCGTGAGACAGAGGCTCTGCAGAAAAACTGGGTGCATTTTCTACATCAACACCAAGTTCCAGCATGCAGGAAAGACTGTACCTCTGTCAAATGCCATTTTGACATCTTCGATAAGATCACTAAATCCTGAGACTCTGTACAGTCCTTCAGAATTAAGACCTGCAATGAACATTTTAACAAGATTAAAATTAGTCCTGATTTTTACAGTTGCCTACCACCTGGTTCTTCTCTTGGCAAGTTTTTCATTTAAGGCAGAAAAAGCAGACATGCTTTAAAAGCCTTATGAGGTTTTTCTTCCAGAATGAAATCTTATCCTGGGTTTTTAACCCTGAACAATGCAGTAGATGCCTTGTTCTATCAGCACTAAACTGTATTTACACAAATGACTTCAGAGCTGAAGGAACATACTAAACCAATTACAACTCATGTAAAAATAACTCAGATTAACATGCTCGATGATCAGTCATTATTTCAGAATAAAAACAAATACCCTAATTCTAGAAAAGGATACTCAGTGTGAGCTAGGGAAACTAGCAAGAGTGAACACATTAATAAGAACCCCCTTTGTTTTGCCACATTCATTTAATTTTCTAAATTAATATATTATTGCAAAGATAGGCACTAATAAGTAACTACAAAGCAGTAACTTCCCATTAAGCAATTTCTAGCAGAATCTATAAAAATTATAAATGGTATGAACCATGAAATAATGCACAGTGTAATATTAGCTGTGCAGGGTAATTGGCAGTCATAAAATGTCTTGTTCAAATCTGTTTTGAGCAATCATACATTCAGCAGAAACCCAGATGACCCAGATCAATCTAAATGGATTATCAGTAAAGCAACAAAAGTCCATTAAGGATGCCTTACCTCTGGATTCAATTTCCCTAATGCACATATCTACCACCATTGGTCTCTTGGTGAAGTGTGCTTTTACTAGCGTGGTAAGGTCACAGCTGTACACTTTTTTGACATGCTTCAGGTCTGGCTTGCAGTCATTTGGGACCATCTTGGAACATTGCTTGTGCACATTTAAACCACAATCTGAGGGAAAAAATGAAAACACGATTAGGCTGGTGTTTGCTGAAAATGCATTCTGAGATCAGTGCTGTGGAGTACAAATGGCTCCAGCAGGATCTGACCTCAGCTCACAACAGTTACTTCTCTTCAGGGCCCTTAACCATCAAATACCTAAGGTAGGGACGGCCCTGAAGTCACAGGGATTTCCTACCCAAGACATTTCTTCTGTTTCTAGAAGATCTAACACAGAGTGACAAGCTTTCCATATGTTTCTTTCAAATCAGGAGCTAGGGGTCAATTATGTCCCTCACCACTATTACATATGCTGCTTTCACAACGAAGACTTTTCTCCCAAGTTACTGGGGATTTCCTAACACCTCCATCTTCAATGTAGCCCTGGATCTGGCACTTTAGACATTATCTGGGGGACATGAAGGTAGGGACTGGGTTACAAACAACCCCTCTGCAGTGAGCTGGAAAACCGGAGTGCCAAAACCTGAGCCACTCCAGGGACCTCTAAACTCTGGATGGGCATGGCAACCCTGCCCTGCCTGGAGGGAAGCTGACCCCTGGCACTGACCCTGGGACTCTGCTTTCAGTGCCACCTCTCCTGTTCTGCCGTGCAGACTCCCAGGTGCTTGTCAAGAAGCAGCCAAATCCAGCGAGCCCAGCACCACATCCCAGCAAGGGCGGCTGCCACGCTCTGCTGTGCTGGAGCACACAGGGACTACTGCTCTGCAAGAAATGTTTCTGCACTTGCTACCCTGCCATCCCCAGTGCCCTGCATTATCACAGGATTAAGGGAGGTAGGAGCCTGAAGGACCAATGCCTTGATGAAAATCTACTTCCTTTTCACTGCAGGACTGGGTATCTATCTACTGAGAATCCCTTCGTATTTTGTTCCAGCTGATTTTGCCAATACTTGTACTTTTCATTAAAGCTCCAAGTTATTTGACTTAGTTCTTTCCAAAACAGTAAACCCCAGAATTCATGGCCAAGATTAATTTCCACTAAGTCAGCTGCAGCCTGCTGCTAAAAGCACTTTGTTTACTTAAAAGGCCTATAAAGCAACCAGATTTGTCACTTAGGATCCTCTGGTTGCAATTAAAGTTTGGCATGTCACCTCCAATCCATCAAAACTTGCACAGATCCTGATGCAGATGAAATGGCTGATGAGAATTCTCTGGAGGTATTTCTGTGCAGGACTGATCTCCCTTCCTGGTGAGGAGCTGGGAGCACACAGGCAGGGAGGGAGTGCAGGGCTGAGTTTCCTTCCTGGATGTGATTCTGTGCCATGAACCAGGTCCTGTGCTTTAAACAGGGAACCCACATTCACTGAAAGGTGTGACCTGAGCCCTTTAGTGAGTCACTGCTCCAGCTGTAACATGGTGAGGAGAAGCTGCTCTTGCCTCCTCTGGGTCTTGTGGAACCAAATCAATAATTGTTTGTGGAAATGCACAGGTAAAATTACTCTTCTTTTGTGTAAGGGTTGAATACTGTGTCATTAGTAAGACCAGCACTTTCAAAAACAAGAAGACAAAATACTGAATAGGTGCTATAAAAGCAGTCTGCTTTCAAAATAAAGACAAAATTGAGGAGTAAAAAAATAATAAATAGTCAAATAATTAGAGGCAACATCTTAATACACACACACAAATTGAGACCACATAGGAAATCTTAATCTTGACTTCCTTTATTTAGGAATAAACTTTAACATTGCAGTTATAGTATTTACAAAAGCAAATATAATTATTGTACATACAATTCCTAAGACTGCCTCAAGAAGCACCTCTTCCAACATGCATGAAATACCTGTCTATCAAAAATGGGGTCTACAACACTGGAATGGCAGCACCTCACTCATGAGAACTCATGAAGGATTGATTCTGTGAGTGCAAATTAGCTGCTTCAGCAACATAGCCCAGAGTTATGCTTCTGGAAACCCAAGGATCATTAAGAATAAAATACACAAAAAAAAAAAAAGGAGAAAAAATACATACTCCCAAGTATCTTACACTTGACTTAAATTATTGCCTTGACTGAGATAATCTTAATTATATTAATATACAAGAAAGCTTCAATTCATTAAAATATCAATTTACAGAGATGTTTTCACTGTGAAAACCTTACTTCTGACAGTAATTGTGTTATTGCTAATCCCATAGAGTCAGACAGGTTTTGAATCTGACCTCATTAATCCCAGAATAATAATTACAGATGCAGAAGTCATCTTTTCTCCTTTCTCTCTTGTTCTTCCTTTGCATTTGATTAGATTTTATGTACCAACCCACCACTTAGGGGCTTATCAATACTCCTGAGAAACATTTAAAACCTGGAAATATTTCAGATACCTAATGTTTAGAAAACGTGTGAGCCTTATGTTCAGTATTACTGGGCTGTGTGGTGTCCTTGTAATAATTAAGGCTTCTTGCCTCTTGTGTAAGCACAGAAAACTATCTTACTTCAGAAATTTCATATCAATAAATATATCAAGGTGATTTCAGTGAATTTGCATCAGAAATCCCAGCTGATAATACTTCATAAAAGGCAGAACATCCATGTCTCAGTCACTTCACCCATCTCTGGTTCAGCTGATAACTAAGGATGATGTCTTGCTAACTCCACCACGGTAAAAAGCACCATGGCAGGAGGTCAGTCCTCCTCTCCACAAAGCACTGAGAATGTCCTAGCTTTGTACTTAACTATACTCAATTTATTTGTTAGTACTAAATGACAGGAATTGTACTGCAAACTGAATACTATCAAATAATAATAAAAAAAAGTCCTTTGTTCTCATTGAAGATGTTTGGAAAGCCTCAAAAGCCATTATTTTAGAATCAAGTAGGAAGGAAAAGGAAAGCCAAGTCCTGAATCTCCTTGTGTGCTGCTGTGGGGTAAAATCTTAGGACTGCTTGCCTTGTTTGCACATGAGCTTCAGAATTTGGCTGGCTTCATTAAGACCAAGAGGATTAATTTCTTTTCAAACTGAGGGTCTATTTACTTTTCATTATGTCAAAATAAACCCAGAACAGCAGCTTTACTCTGGATCTAAAGCAACCAGGAGCCTTACCCATTTCTTACAGAACCTGCTGGCTGGTGAGGAGCTTCAGAGAAATCCCCCTAAAGCACTTATCTGCTGATAAATCCTAGAATAATATAGGACAGATGTAAACGATGCAGTCATGAGCTCTTGCAGATCAACAGTAAAACTTCTGCTGCCTTCAGTTAATCAGTTTCACCTTATAGAGATGATTTCTCAGAAGCAGAATTGTAAGTCACTCTTACTATTCCTTTTACAGTGCTATCAAACTGTGGTCACTTTCCAAGTACACCACATGGACCAAAACCAATGCAAGCATAAATTCAGGAATTTATAGGAAGTTTGGAAATTTAAGTAGGGTGTGCAGAAAGTAATTTTAGATGACAGGTTTGAAAGTTGGTGATAAGCTGCCCTGGCTTTAACAGCATATTGATCTAGGAGTTCAGATGGGCTGTGACATTACTTCTATGAGAAGTAATAAATTTAATACCAGCCTGACAATAGTTTCCTATGATGACTAGAAGAAGGTTTGGTAATGTTATAGAAACAGCTAATACTGATGTTAGTCCACTGGGCCAGGAGAACAAATAACATGTTCATATTAAATGCATGAGCAGAGCCAAAAGATAGATGTACGTTACTACTGCCCCATGAGCACACATTATAAATATTTGTAGAGACTAAAATATACTTAGCTGTCGTGTTTTGTTATACTATTGGTTTGACTTCAGTCAGTTTTAGATTTCCTTTGGTTTATGATTTATTGGCTAACGTGGCTGCTGATCATGCTCCATTGGAACAATACCATGTGCTACATACATCACTCTAATTACATGTCCGAATTATCCCCCCCAAATTGATGCATTCTATCACTCTGAAGAGCAGCTTTAAGAGCTAAAGGGCAGATTTACATTATCTGCAAGAAGTCTTGAAAGACTCTTCTGAGGTTTGTGGTAAGTGTGGAGCTGTGGTGCTGGCACCGAGTGTTGCCTTGGGCTAGTCCACTGCAGCACCTGCCAGAAAGGGCAACACCCTCACACCTGAGCTGACACAGCAAGACTGGGCCCTGCACAAGCACAAAGTACTGGCATCGTTCCTTCTTGCAAGGGTGAATAGGTCAGAAAGGCATTTGCTCTCATGCATCACTCATGAGCTTGCAGCTTTCCTTTAAAAATTTAATGCTCTTTCTCTAGCAGAGGGAGCAGTGTTTTCTGTGTTGTAGGATGCAGTGTGTTCCAACAGGCAAGCGAAGGCAGCAGCCCCAGTGGCCCCAAGTGCTGCACTCTGTGCTTCCAAGCACAATCCAGTGGGATGCTGTGCAGGTCTGCCCTCCTCCTCCTCCTCAGCTGCGTGGCTGCAACTTGCATGGCTACACTGGGGCTGCCACAGTGCCTCAAATATGTGCTACATATGTTCATCTGCAATGCACATCTGGAAATAACCCTGGTCCCACTAAAGCCTTCAGCCACTTCACTAAGAAGCCCCATGGCAAAAATTGCTTCCAAACATATGAGTATGTTCCCTAAAACCTGCTTACATCCACACCACCGTATCATGCACTACAGGGTACATTATTTTAAGAAAGGAATTTCAAGAGGGCAGCTAGTTACCTGGCAACAAAATTACCTAATGCTACCGAAAATTCAGGGATGATGGAATGAAAAGAAAAAAAGCCCATCAAACCAGCCAATATTCCCTTATGTCATATCAAAAGAATATTTACATTTGTGCCTCCAAAACATTTAGTGACTGTGTTTTCATTTTATGGAAGTTTTGAAAGAGTCAGTTTGCTCAAGAACTTCCCTGGCTTCCTGCCATGACACCTGCCTACCTCCTCAACAGCTCTCTGGCTGGGCCACTGGCTTGCTCAAGGCTTCCAGGTGGAAGGCTTCTGTGTGGGCTTGGAGACAAAGCTGCTTTTAGGACTTACAGTTTCAGGAATATATAGCTCCAGAATAGCTTCCCCTTGGGAATGGCTCTGAAGCAAGGCTCTGCTGTCTGATTAGCATTTCAAAATTCCGGAGCTCATTCCTCGCAGGAACACCAGCAGATCCGAGCTGGTGGAACAGCTTGTCAGGCAGCACACATCTCCAACAGCTTCAGCACCTGCTGTGCTGCCAGGGGCTGTTGTCCAGTCCCCTCCCCACAGCCCTGACCTCTGCAGCTCTGCTTTGCTCTTTGGACCTTCACTAGGCTGGCTGACTGTGCCTGGCATTCTCCAACCAGCATCATCTGGTTGCTCATCCCAAGAGGAGCTTGGATGTGTTTTTAAGGCACAAGCGTGGGCAGAAGGGAAGCTTTTCATGACTGAGCCATGCACAATACCTTGGGAGTGGGCAAAGTGATGAGAACACCTTGCCTTTCCCTTTGCTGGCTTTAGTCACAAGACCATCAGCTGTTTTTCCAGCATGGAAAGCGTGAGCACTCTGCCTGCACAATCAGTGCCTGAGGATGGACAGGCTCCTTTGTGCTCTCCTTCATCCTTACACACCAGTGGAGCAACACAGGGCTGTCCAACACAAAGGATTTAATAGCAAGGCAAAACAAACAGCTAAGGAAATGGGGCAGCTGGACATCTTTCAATTGCTGAAGAAGGAAGTGGATGAAATGGGGAAATTAAACACTTAAGCAGTAATTTAAAAAAAAATCCTACTTTGAGACTGTACTAAACTCTTCTGAAAATGAACTCCCAGATCTTACTGTGGTCAGGGCTGGTAGCAATATTGCTTGGGCTCTGCCAGGGGCAGCTGGTTATCTGCATGCTGATAGCTCACCTGCAAGTTAATTTCTATCAGCTCTTCAGAGAGAAGTTACCTGCTCCAAGGAAAGCAAAATATAGGAAATGCTACATGTGGACATATGACCCTCTGAGGCAGTAGGGCAGGTATTTATTATAAGGATTCCCTCTAAGGAAGCAAATCTGTCTTTAAAGATGCTGATGAAATAAAGACCAAATATGAGAGAGTAACATTTAAGGGAAAAGTAACTATTTCTGTTTTGCCAGATACCTTCAGCAGAAGTCAGACTACATGCTATATCCACCAATTAATTTCTTACAGGATCCAAATCCCAGACATCACTGCAAGTTCTAATTTTGGAAGACAATGAAGTTCTTCTCAAGTTTGGTGGTTTGTATTAATCCCCAAACCTTTGCAGTTCAGATAACATCTCATTTCAACCAACAACCATCCATCAGGTGTCCAGTGTGGTGCCTATGCTTATCTCTCATCTTTAAGAAAGGAAAAAACATAGTCCTCCTTCTTTGTCTACCATAAAACAAGGGTAAATGAGGGAGAATCCACTTTCCAGGAATTAATAATTCCTGGAATGAACAGATTATATTGCACCTGACAAGATCCTGAACACGCTCAAGTCTGTCTTTTGGCAGAGAGATACACATTCAGCCATGCTGGGATGAAATAAAGCACGAATCCAGCTGAATTTGCTAAGGCATCCTTGCTGGTTGCTATGGCATGTGTACTCTTATGAATGTTTACTTCTGGCTGATAACTTTTTAAAGCATTGGCTTACTTTGTGTAACATAAACTATCAGCCATTAGAAACAAGCTCTGTTTTTTCCACTGGCTCTTCCTCCTTTCTGAAATGGGTGACATTTATCTTTGCTGTCCGGTCTTGGACTGTCCTACACTTCTCTTTTTGCATGTTTTTGTGCTTCTGCACAGAATAAGATTTAAAATGGTTGAGAGTAGCCCATGTAGTAATCAATTTTTATCTGTTAAACTCATCACTTCTGTACTGCAAATAGAGTTCTCTTGAGATGTGCAACTGTTTGCTATAAAAAGCAAATGCTTTAAAAAGTATAAAATTATATACGATCCACGCAGTATTGCTTGTAGGTATTTTCAATAAAATGATTATACAGACCACCAAATAGATTTCATGGATTTCCCTGAAGTGGCATTGAACCCCACTTGAATTCAAGAGGGCTGCATCCTGTTAAAAGCTGTAATTTTTTTTTTTAGTACAAATCCACTCTGAAAAGCAATGGCCTCATCTGGCTTCTGGTTTACTGTGCCTCATTGTTTCCATATTAAAATGACTCAGTTCAGAAGCAAAATTACTACATTTTTTTTTTCTTAAAAAAAGCACTGTAAGAGCACACAAACTCTGCCAAACTCAAACCACTAAAGCCTGAGCTCCCCTACATTAGCACATTAGCCCTGGCTATGCAGGCCCTCGTTCTGTGTCTGTGCACCTCCAGTATTTCCCTGAAATGCCCAGATCTGTGCAGCCTCTGGCTCTGCTGGCTGCACAGCCTCAGCTGTGGGAAGGGGCAGACACTGCAGCAGCCTCACCCCACCCCAAATCTTTGCTGACACTTCAGCAAGCACAGTTATACAACATGGGATTTTAAAATACAAATAAGATCATAGAAACTACTGGAAGCTACTAACCCTGATGTGAAACCTCACACGAAACAGAAAGCCCTAATTACAGTGTCTGAACCTATGAAGTCACCTAATACAAATATGTTCCTTACACTGCAAGGAGGAGAATGGATACTGCAGTACTTATTACCATCCTCTTAAGGAGGAAAGAAAACCAGATTTTGGAAGCTTTTGGAAACCCACAATTTAGAAAAATCTGCATAAATCCAGAAAATCAGCTCTACTTCAGTTAAAAAAAAAAAAAAAGGCAGTACAGAATAATAAGCACTTTGGATTTAATTGTAAAAGCAATAGTATTAATTCCACAGTGCCACGTAGCATTGCAATCCTTCATACCATTTATTTTTTATTGTTTTTCTGGATCAAAGTTACCTAATATCAATCTGAAAAATAATTGATATCTCTCCTAGAAGTCCAAATGGAGGAATCTAAGGCAAGGAATAAAGATGGTATGCTTACTGATTCAAGTGTCATCAAAAACATACTGACCAGAAAACCAATATTAAAATCCTAGCACTGTACACACTGTACAAAATCAAGAGCAGTAAAAAGTACTAACAACCTTCACAAACAAGTGGAGGACATGGTTGCAACCCTGTATTCTTAGTAGAGGGAAAATACTAAGAAAGGAAATGCCATTTTTACATAATCATGTCTTAAAACAGAGCTGCACTCTTAATGATCCTGGACAGTGCAAACTCTAATGGTAACAAAATATTGCATTGAAATAGTCACGGGTGAAGAATTTAAAAATATTTAAATCCTATGTGGCTAGAAATGATTTTAAATATTACATCATTTTGCAGTTCTGTGATAAAAAACCTTCTTATTTGCTTGAGACAAGACTTCAGAAAGCTTTAGACAGAGCAGATTTTCTTAAATTAGCTTGAAAATTCAGTTTCCAGGGCAACATAAGCAGGTCTTCATACATCAACATCTCTTTGCACCATTTTTATAAATATGGTTTGCTAGAATGTCATAAAATACTTTTTAAATACAGCAAACTATTTTGATCACTTTGATCCTTTTCTTTGCCTTTGAAAGAAAGCCGACTGTCCTTTCCTTTCAGAAGAACCTTATCAATAAAAGTGTCAAACTGTTTTCCTTTGGAGAGGCTTTATCCCAGAAATGCCTGCAGTGAGACCCATTCATGTAATACATTTCTACCAGCACCTGAATGTTTATGTAACATTTCAGTAGTCATCCCTTATTCATCATCCTTTTTCTTACTTTCTTTTCAGTTTGCAAGTAGGAGATGTGATTTAGGGTCTATGGCACGCTGGGAGTCAGCTGGTTTATATATAAAATTAGGCTGGATGTCTGCTTCACAGAAGCAATATGGAATTTGCTGATACCCACTTTGCACATCAAGATCCCCAATGACTTTCTCATACCTACCAATACATGGAATGGTATAAAAGAAATAAACTATGAATCTGTCTATTTTCTCCTCCATTCTAAAAGGGTAGGGAAAAAAATCTCATCATGATGATGATTGTCTCCTCTCTTGAGTGCTCAAGGGGTGCTCTGCATCACTCCAGTGTGATACTGAACAGGTACCTGAAGCCATCAGCAGCAGAGTGGATCCATTTCCTCCTTCCACTGGACAAGGAGCAGACTGGCCCCTGGCCCCGCGGTGTCACGGCAGAGCTGTGACACTACAGAGTTACAACACCAGGAATGACTCAGGAAAAGAACACTCAACAACTGTTACCTGCACATTTTACTCCCTGAGCAATGAGGCCCCACATGAAGTTGGCACAGTATTCACACCAGTGAGGGCCCCTGAACGTGTGCACCTGCAAGACAGCAGCAGAAAGGAAAATTACAGGAGATGACCCAAACATTTCACAGACATCAGCATCAATGCATGTAAACAGTGCACAATTGCTCCTCTTTGACGGTACCACATGCAGTGTCTGGAAGTTTCCCTTTATCATGGTAGGAAAGGAAGAAAGGAAATAAGAAAGATTCAAAAACCAAGACTCTTGCAGATGTGTGGAAAACCGGAGTCCTCCATCCTGAGCCATCCAGAGCAGCAGAACTGGGTCTGTGGGGGTCTGCTCCAAGACCAGGTCAGAGAAGCAGGCACAGCCATTCTCCCACCTCTTGCCACTCTGTCTGAGCAGGAGTCTGGCCACCAGGCAAGGCTTTTGCAGCAACTGTGCAAGAGTTCACTTTTCAATTTCCAATGCCTTCTGCTATGGCCTCCCCCTCATAAGGCACTCTGTGAAATGGGAAGGGGGCTGCAAGATTTCACCTTGCATGGAAAGAGTCCTGCTAGGCAAAAATACTGGTGCCACACAGAAATACTGTAAATTTGCCTAGAGACTTCCCAGTTTAGAATAACTCCAACAGAAAATTAATTTTCTTCAGACTAATGCTACATATTGAAAATCCAAAGTCCAAAATGAAAAAAAGGAATCCACTGAACCAGGAAAAAATTCAAAGCTAAAGAAGAAAAAAACGCCAATGCTGCTTTCATTCCTGGCTCACATGCTTGTTACAAATCCTGCAGCCACCATTAACTGCTTCTGATTTTATTCTGATAAAACTCCTGCTGTAGGAAACCACAGGATTCTTTACGGAGAAAATAATTACTTCCTTAGCCAGCGTAAAAGGCTTTGAGCTGCTATTTAGAATAGACAGGCTGAAAATAAAATTAGTAGCTGATGATCATAAGAAATGAAATTTGCAGTGAAATACAGCAAAAATGCTTTAGGCTGAAGTCACTTGGTTCCTCAGTTACTGAGGGCGTTTGGGAGCAGGCAGTAACCTCGTGTGTGTGTGCAGCGCCTGCTCGGAGCAGTGTGGAGCAGGAGAGAGAAGGAGCTGGTGGAAGTGTTTGTTCCTGACATCTGCACACAGCTCTGCCCGTGAACACTGAGAGGCAAAGTGGCCTGACTGAGGTGGCAACTGTCTCCCACGCCACTGATGTAAGAGGCAGCTGGATGCAGGTGACACTCACCCCACAGGTGACAATGCAAAACAGCACCTGCAATCCAGGGAACAGCTCAGCTCTGGCTGAAGGAAGGGCTGCAGCCTCCTGGGCTTTCAGCACCCTCAGAGCAGCAGGAGATCGCTGAGACAATCTGGAAATTACCCCTGAATTCACCAAGTCACTCACATGCACTCTGTGCTAAGTGAGGGCCCTGACTGCCTGGTCCAAAGTGAGCCCAGGCTGCCAGTGCCCAGCCCTGCCAGTGCCCAGCCCTGCCTGCTGTGTCCCCACAGCCATCCCACATGCCTCTGGAAGGTGAGATGTGCTCCATGAGGCCCCTTCTCCCTGCAGCTCTGGCTGGCTTCCACAAAGCAAAGATGACAAGACTGTCAGCAGCTGCACTCGCCATTTCATTTTTTCCTCTCACCACAAAGAGATTTTTCACACCATTCATTCTGTTACCCACCTGCACTACCCATATCCTTTTGACTTTCCTCCTCAGCCTGGTGGCTTTTATCCAGGTTTTTGGCAGTGTTCCCTTCCCAGAATAAGAACATTCTAATATCCTCAAGCAAAGCATTGTGCTTTAATGCCTGCAGGACTAACAGAACTTTCTCAGGGAAAAGAAGAAGGCATCATTTCAGTCACCATCTTTTTTTGGGGGGGTCAAATTCCCCTGAAACATCGTTCTTTAAAATAATTCTCAAAAATCCTGCCGAGGAAAATTGAAACAAAATTGACATTTCAAAAGTCTGGACAATAAAGAATTTATTTTCACAATATTTTCCAGTTTCGTAAGTCATTTTGGTTTCAGTATCTCTGATTGCACAAAGAAGGGGAATTTTGTTTTGTTCCTTAAAATGCTGACTGACACATTATTAGCTCTTTCTAAATAAAAAGAATTATACTATCCTACCTTGTGCCTCTGTGGTTGCTGATTTCAATTCATCAAACATCAAGTCACCAAATGTGCTATTTGCTGAAGCATTTCTAATGTTGTCCTTAGGTGCTGGAGTCCCAGCTTGGCTTCTCCAGAGCCATCCCCAGTGCTGATACTGAACCTCAGATATCTGACCTCTAACTGGCTGTTTTAGCAGTGAACATTCTTCCTTCTTGGCATCTTGCTCCCCACCATGGTCTGCATGTTTCCAACTCCTTCTGATTCTCCTTAGAAACTCTTCTGCAGGGTCTATCACATCTGCTGCTCCAACTTTTTGCCTCCATTTTTAATATTATGAACTTTTTAAATGAGCTCAGTTTCTCTTATGTGTAGTAATTATGATTCACCTGGATTCTACCACAGCCAGTCCCCTGATATGACCCTGGCTCTCAGCCTGTTCCTCAGAAGAGTTTACATGACTCATCATCAATCTAAAAACAACAAGGACAAGGTGGACTCTCGTCTTCCCCACCAACACTGCGTGTGCTGGTCACCCTTCACAATACCAGACTGACTCTGCCCTTCAGAACCACTGTCTCAGCAGCATCAGCACTGCTGTCTCATCCCACGCAGCCAGGCTGCATCCAAATACTGAAATGCCTTTCCATATCATCAGCTGGATTCACCAGAGCCTGCTCTGCTTTATGCTGCCCCATCCAAATGACTATTTCTTATCCATTATTCTGATTGCAAACTCAAAACAGATTAAAAGGTGAGGGTGGGTTTTCCTGCGTCCTGTGATGCTCTGCCTTGCCTCATCCTTTATATGAGATGGGAGCTTCTCTGGCAATATTAAACAGGGGGCCCAAAGGTCACAATGTCCTTCCAGCCCTGGTGCACAGAACCCTCCAAGATCAGCTCTGAAGCTTCTGTTTCTCAGGGGTTTCTGAGCATCAACACTCCTGTGAAGTGCAACCCGACACCCAACCCTGCACTGCTCTGAATACACACCCTCTCTGGGAATTAAATCAGACACAGTGAGTGATGCCAGAAAATACTGAAAAATTGGTCTTCTGAGGTAGTCAGAACAACCTCTAATCCTAGTTAGAGGATGGGTGGGGTCTGGCAGCTAAAAAGAAACACCTTAGCATCCCTTTGCCAGTTCCAGCACCTGCAAACAATACTGCATTTATCACATGACACTGTTTAATACAGCATTTTGATTTTTGTATTTAATTCCCCATTCTAAAAACTAGCCAAGAAACTTGTCTGTTTTCAAAACTAAAAGATACTTTCCAGAAAAAATTCTAAAAACACACCCAGAGATCCTGACTTAAATTATAAGGGTTTCTATCCCCTTGTAAAAAAGAGCATCTGCCATATGCAGATTTTACTGTCTTATAAAATGTGACAGAGTAGGATTGCCAACTGTGGCTTTACATCTCTCAATCCTTCCACTCTCACTCCCACCCAAAAATCTTCTTTTCTCTCTTTCCAAATGGGAGTAATTTTTTTAAAGAATCTGGAAAATGAGCAAGTGGGAGAGCAACTTAAACTGGTTTTAATCTCAATTTGTATATTTCTGGGAGTAAAAAAACTAATTAAAAAGAAAAATCTAGGTAATTTTAAAGGAAAATATCTGCTTCAGAAACTATATAAAATACTATTACCAAGCTATCCTGCAAGTCTGACATAAGAGAGCCTCATGTTAAATTTACACTCCAGGCATTTCTATTTTGAACTCTCCTGCACTATCAATGATGTATAATAAACATTTAATTACTGTGAACTATGTAGGAGAAAAGTTTTTTGCTCAGGCTTATAAGGTATTTTCTTACACACAAGGAAAAATAGCTTAATTCTTGTGATTAACAACTCTGATTGCTAGAAAATTTCACTTATTTTTGTTTTGCATGTAATTAAAATTGTTTAGAAAAGACATTATTTTAGGAGAACCAAATAAAAAAATGACCCAGTGGCTCTGACAGCAGATTATAACACAAGCTGTGAACTCCTCAAGCAGATCTCTCCCCTTTATTTCTCAGGCTCTATAAAGGTCACCGTTAAAGTTAGTTACCCGTGCACCTTGTAATTCCACTTATTTTTTATACTTTTGGTTTTTCCAAGGCAGTTATTCAGCTACCCTTGATTGCTACCTGAAGACCCGGAATGAGCCAGCAGATAATTTGTATTCTTAACTGGGAGACTTACATTTTATCACTTGTCAAGGTAGGGAGGAAGAGAATGAGAAAATATCGGTGAAATGCTGTTCAAATGTGACATGAGGGAAGACTGTAGATCAACAGAGCTTTAGCAAAGCCACTGACAGGAAGAAAACAGGGCTGGATTTGAAAAACTGTGGTTATACAAAAGTAACACTGAGCCCATAAAACAGAAGTGTTTGAGACAGTAGACAAAAAAGGCTTCCCTTGTTGAGAGGCTGCTGTCACAGTCTCATTGAATGTTTGTTCCATCAGACCCTGCTCCCTGCAGAGCATCTCCTGCACAGCCCTGCACACAGAACTGCTGGTCACAGTCATGGGGGCTAGAAAACCCAGGCATTACCATCTGGTGTGGGATGGGATACATCACCTTGAAAAAAGATGGAAAAATATACTGCTGATCTATACTCCTGGGCTACCAGAGGCTCACACTTTAGGCAGAAGCCTTGTCGGTGCTCAGAGAGGAGACCAAGTCCACCAGGGACTGAACACGTGGCACACCCCCAGCATTTGCACCACATGGTACTGCAAAGGTTCAGGTCTGCTGACCATACTGGCCTTCAGGCAAATTCCCAAGGATGAGGAGACACTGCTGATGGAGACTGTCAGCACAGTGGTCCTAACTGATTTGCAATTCCATCAGCTGAATTCTGCCTATTGGGGCTTTTCTAAGCTTCTAACTGAATCCAGGAGACATTGTAAATCTCAATTAAAATGATGAACTCAGCCTGTATTATTAACATCTGTTTTCCCTGTCACAGTTGATTTTATCAGGCACTGAGCACACCCATGCTGGAATCCAACAGGCATGTCCTTTTCATCCATCCCTGGTCCAGACAGATTGCCTGGATGTGAAGAGTAAAGAAGAGAGAGGAGTAAGAAACTCAACCATCAGTTTGGGCAATGCTGCAATTTATCCTTGTATATATTATGATGATTAGATAGTGCCTCTAAAACAAGGGTCTGAAAGCACTTCAAATATTCCAGCACATGGTAATTCTCCTGTGAGGAAAATATTGCTGCTGACAAGTAATCTGAGATGCAAGAAGACTGCCATGACAACACACACAGCAGAGCAGTATCTGCAGGGTAACTGCTTTCATGTGAAGGTGTAACAGGAACGAATGTGAGACAAGCAGGACAGACCTCCAGAACTAGAGCTGACTCTGCTTAGCCCAGCTGGGGTGTTAACCATGGGGAGCAGACTGGGACCTCCCCAGTGCCTTGGTGCAGCAGCTCTGGAGAGGAGGGATGCTGTCAGAGCGCTGCCTCGCCCAGAGCGTGGGGTATAAATAGCATCGCTGTCGCCGGTGGGGCACTGCCAATGTGGAGCAGGACAACCTCCCTCCATGTCCTCACCCACTTGGAGCCAGAAGCGCTGTCAGATCTCGTTTACTCTCTGGATTGCACTGCCTGTGTCAGCAGAGACGGGAACAACTGGAAATTGACGTTAGTTTGTGCTCTACAAGAGCCCAAGCGAAAAATGAGAACTGCATGTCTTTGGCTTTTTTGCTTGTAAATTGAGTGAAAATGGCCACCTTTCCTTCAGGATGGAATAGCAGATTTTCTTTAAATTGATATTTGGAAACGGGAACATTTTGCATTTTATTCCAGGTCCAATTTACTTGATACATGCCTCCGTACAAAAAAATTCTGAAACTAGACGTGAAAATTGAATAAAATCCTTAGAATTAAAGCTGACATGTAAATAGAATATAAACCCCTGAGAGATTCCTAAATGCTTTTGTCATGATCCTAAGGCTAATTTGGAAGAAAAGCTGATGATGAGAGAAAATAACATGCACTAGAAGCTTCTAGAGGCAAAGACCCCGTCCTCCCCACAGGAGTGCTTCCTAGCCCTACTGGAGAAATGAACTGGTCTGGCTTTGGGCTGTGCATAAGGCAAATTCACAGGATCCACACATGGGGACTAATAAAAGTGTGGGAGAAGAAATTACAGCCTAAATAAATTAAGGATTTAGGAAAGAAGGCTTTCTCTCACTCTCCCTCTTATTTTTTTGAACAGTGGCAAAGCCTGAATTTAAGGACTAGCACTAGGAAACCAAAAAGGTTTAAGTAATATTGTGTTATTTGGAATCTGCTTTGAAGAAGCCCTGGCTTTCCTCAAAAAAGTAAAAAAGTGCAAGTAACATTAAATAAATACTCTAGGAGACTAAAATCCATCAATGCCTAAAAGCCTTTCTGGATTGAACTGTCTTATAATGATACTGAGTTTCAGAAGGCACAACATAGAGCTGATGAAGTCTGCTCAGAAGTTTTGTGGAATTTTTTTTCCAGTTATGTTCTCCAGGTATTTTCCCTGCCTTTAAACCATTTTTTTCCCTCGAGTCCTAGGAGTCTAATAGAAATATTAAATTTCCTGAGGTTTTCTTATTTGTGGGAACACACACTGACTCTCTCCAGAAACTATGCTAGAGGTACCCAGCTCTCTCTCTGAATATTCTTATTAGTGCAGTGGCTCATATAAAGATATTTCAAAAATATGTCCAGTGCCAGTTCTGTTCCTAATAAAAAATTCTGCATCCTCTTTTCAGTGGAACTAGATCAATTTACCCCAAATCGGCATCTGCCCCAGTTTTCAGGACATCAGAAATAGAAATGAGTTCATGTCAGAAGACGTAGAAAAATGGCTCTGCTTAATATAGTAAGAGTTTGTTATAGTTTCTGGCCTTTTTGCAGCACTTCTGCATTTTCCATCTTCCAGGTTTCCAGTGTTTAGGCATGGCTCTACTGAGAAGTTCTCTAGAATAAGATGTGGCATGGAAGTGATTTGCTACGACTTCTTAGGCTAGCAAAGCAGCCAGCACAGATGCAATTACCCCAATAAAATCAGGGCCAGGGTGGCTTATTTGTTTCCAAGATGTGATACAAATTTCATTGGCAGAGTAACTGTTGTCAGTATCAGCAGTCTCTTCATTAAAGTGAGGCTTGAGTCTGTCTATACTAGCAAAGTCTTTCCAGGCACTCGCCCTCACCTGAGCCTTCCTTCACTCCTTGTGCATATTTAAGGTTATATTCTACCTCCAGTTACATCTGGAAAAGTATGTTGTCTCTGGTCTGGAGCTCTCCATTTGGCTTTCAAGTGAGCCATCCTCAAAGAGAAAGCCAGGATATTGCTTCAGTCCAGGAGGGGGATGAGGAATCTCAAAAAACAACACTCATCAGCATCTCAGCTGACTTAGTTTAAGCAACCATGGAAAAACATCTCTCTGGAAGAAGTATTGGAAAGGGAATTATGTTGTTAATGTCGACTGATTTAGCAAGCAGCCTTGCAACTGTTATTTATTACAATTAATCCACTGTGCCGTCAGCACTAGTAAGATAGTGACTAGGAAACAGCACGAGACCATCCAGCACAGCACAGAGATAGCACAAAAATAAGTCTTCAGGAGATAGATTTGTTTTGTGAAGTGCAAGAGAGAAACAAGACAATATCCCGGGGAAAATGATGCATGGAAGCACAGATTTCAGTCCAGCCCTGACAGGCACAGACACCTTCTTGCTTCAGTGAAGCATCATGGCACTAATCCAGGCAGAAGAGAGGTTTGTGCCTCGGACTATCGGCAGTAAGAAAACACCTGCAGGGTGTTCTGCTGCCTCAAGTCATCAGGAGCCAGAGATGTCTGAAGGAATACCTGTAAGCAGCCAAGGGAGCTAAAATTTCCCCAGGGCCCATGAGTCACAAAGGCTGCAGGAGAGTGAAGACCTTTGAGGTGGTTTGTCCAGGCTTATCTTAAATGTGCCAAGTGATGAGGAGGTTATTGCACTGACTAACAAATTTCACAACCCAGGAGATTTCTTTCTGTTAATCTCGTATTTTTCTCTTCCTTTTAAGCTATCATCCCACAAATCCCAGTTCATCTTCCACAACTGCCCTCCTTTTCATGAACATTTTTCAAGCACAGTTTTATCTCCTTCCCTAGTCCCAAGCAAACAGCGGGCGAAGAAGTGAGGTCAGTGCACAAGTCCAAAGCACAGCACCAGGTGGTGAAGGGATGCAGAAGATATTCCATGTCAGACAAGGTGGCCTCAGGGCACAAGGGACCTTTTTTATCAGCAAAAACAATTGGATTTAGAGCAGAGATGGAGAGATGAGGAGATGAAGAGTGGGAAAGTGCAGAGGACTGAGCAAAGGGAATCCTATGTGTTCACTGCCCTAATAAACTGCCTCACCAGAGAGAGAAGATGGAGAAAACCTTAAACCCAGCTTGGATTACCCTGCTAAGTCTTTAGGCCTAGAGCCCACTTTACACCTTCCAATCCAGAGCTTCCTCTTGTCCTCCTCTCATTTTCCATCCATGTGGCACCTTGCCACAGACCCTTTTTCCCTGCAGATTTGCAGTTCCTCTATTGCCTTAAGCTCCTCCTTCATCTGCCTGCCCAGAAGTGCCCAGATGCTTCCTACTCCTCATCTTATTGAACAGATACCAGCTGGGTAAGCAATTTTATTTTCATTTACAAGCTATCACAGTTATTGCCTTTTGGGGACCATATAAGCAACTATGAGAATTGTAAGGGACAGCAAAAAGCATTCTTATTGGTAGGATCTAGGGGTAGAATAAGTTTATGGGAATGATTAGATATGAATCTATTCTGTCCACTTCTATGAACTTACAGAACTTTGTAAGTTTTCTGTTACTGAGCTTTCCCCTATAACTAAGGGGTTTTTTGTAAGAAAATAACCTCAACTGGCTTCAGCTATGCTCCTTGTCAGTACTTCAAAGAGCAGAGGTCTCCCAAAGCTTCCAAATACAAGATGCTCTTGTTCACCTACACAGGGTAGAAGAATGAGCTTGATATCCATCACACACACACCCTCCTGTCCATATTGACACATTTGTACCACAGACTGTGGGGAGATTTATTCCCCATAATGGGTAAGTGAATTGAAAGAAAGAAAAAGCCTCTCTGTGAGAAAAGGTAGGGCTGAAATTTTGAGGATGGTGAAGTGACTGTCCTCATTTGGTCTAATGATACATTTTGCAAGAGATCTTATTCAGTATGCTGGATTTCAGGAAAGCAGAGTAAACGGAGAGAAAGCAAAAGTAATCCAAATATGCAAAAAGACCCAATCAAGCCCCACTCACGTCAATTATTCATTTAGAGCTAAATAAAATGCTACAGCAAACAATGTATGCCTCTTTGATATATGTGAATTATTAGAAAATTGGTCTTTTATATTTGATTTATAGAGAACACAGCAATACTAATTCAACTTTTTTTATAAATTGGAAAAGGCAAAAATACGCTTAAAAGTAGAATACTTTTCCCACCTAGCTTTCATCCTGAAGGACATTTAAAACTCGGTCAGAACTGACACTTATAAATAATCATTCATTTCTTTACTTATGGAGATTAATATAAGAAAATTCAGGCACTCTGTATTTGCATTTGAGATGTGCTCATGAGAGACCAGATTCCCAGCCATGAGAATATTACAGAGTTGGAGATCATTACCGACCAGCTCTGCTTGCAGAGCTCTTGTCACCCTGGCTACCCAGCCTGTTCCCTTCAGGCAGGAGACACCTCACATTCCAGGAGATTTAAGTAGGATTAAATCCTCTCAAAAACCCTGCCACGTCAGCACTCTTAGTAAAACTGTCTTTACTTTCTTCTTTCAAACAACCCTTGGAGCAAAACATAGGTTAATGGATTTATTCAGGAGACCTCTTGATTTAAAAGCAGCTTTCATGTTCACCCCTCCCTAGGCACTGCATTCCTGTAATTCACTACACTGCTCCTCTACCTTACCTTTGCTGCAGGCAACAGAGTCTGAGCGTTCTAACTGCACCTGTGTCCCCACCTACCCACCCCACAGAGACAGGTGGTGCAGGAGCAGAGAGAGAATTGAGGTGTCCTAGCCTGTGGTCAGGTCTTATGGGTGTTTGCTAACCCCAGCCTGCCTCTGGAGTGGCTGCAGCTGTCATCTCCCCTTCTCCAAGAAAGCATTGCTGCTTGTTGAGCACTTGCACTTCTCCATTTCTCCCCTCTCTGCTAGGATTTCCAGTATAAAAGGATTTTTGAGACCCCTTCGTTTCTGTAAGCAGTGATGTGACTGATCAAAGAAGCAGCTGGGAGAGGGTTAGGGATCCCTATGTGGTGCCTTGTGCCTGCAGCACAAAAAGCAGATTAGCTGCAGAGCTACAAAGCAGCGGACACTCTCCTTTGCTCTGGAGCCCCTGGGGACTGCAGTCACTGTTGATTAGCTGAACTGGATAAATTTATTTAATTTCTGAGTTGTTTTGTCTTGGTTTGTTTCAAAAGTCTAGGTTGAAGACTCTGGGCCTGACATTTCCTTCCTCCCCACATGGGTGGCAGATTTGCTACTGGGCAGGCAACCTAGGAGACTCATGCAGACACTTTAAATGATTACATCTTTACATACGAGGAAAAAAACTTGACAGATGCAAAGAAATGATAAAGGAGAGAAGCATACGAGCTAACGATGGCCATTCATTTTAGAGTCATAACATAGTCCTTACTAAGAGCTTCTGTTTTTGCTTTTTATTCTGATGGGAAAGTGGCCACATTTAGAGTTCATGAATGCCAGCAGCATTCCTTCCATGGGAAGGTTGGTTGCAGCACACCCTGTAAGGGGCTTGTCCCCTTCTAGTCTTTTCTAGCAAAAATTATCTGTGAAAGGCACCTCCATTCCACTGACCTGAGAATAGATTTACTTCTCAATGTATATTTTTCTGGCAACAGCATGTATAAAGGGACTACAGTACAACTATTATAAAGAAAATAATCTGTGTGGAAAGTTTGTGCCACGGCTATGACCTTGGAGCAGACATACAGTCTTGTTTTTGGAAAAGACTGGAAAACTCACAGCTCTGAAAGTTTCCATAAACAGTTTATAGAAGAAAAAGAAGTAAATAAACTCGAATGAATGAATGAAAATCAGGTTATCAGATTATTTTCAAAACAGATGTGTTTCAGGCTGTTAAAGAAAAGCAACTAGGGAACACAGATGTACAAAATTAAATACGTGTTATCCTACATACACTGTAGTACATGGAAAATCACGATCTGCTGGCAACTGCAAGAATTATCTTCAAACTCTAAGGAACAAATGAAAATTGCAAGACGTTGCAGATATTTAGGACACCTCAGGAGCCTGTGAAAAAACGCTCTGCAGTGAACTGTCAGCCAGCACAATTATGTTATGCCAAGCATTCATATTAAACACTTCTCACATACCATTTTGTACGTGGTTTTGAAATTCATGCTTAATGGACGAACTCAAATGAAACAAAACATCCTGAGCACATAAAGCTTCCACTTTTGGTGATTATCTGCACTCAAAAGCCAGAAGGTGGTTTAAACAAAATCAGATAGTGGATAGGTAAATTAATATATGTGTATGCATTTGGACACTCCCACATTCCGACATGTGTGCATGATAGAAATCAAAACTGAGAACAGGAGACATTTAACGGATGCTTATATCATCAGATGCCTGTATTACATTAACAATCTGCCCTTTTCTTAAAAGAAATAAAAGTAGGCATTTCAGTTTGGTTTTTTTTTACATTAAAGACAACATGTAACCTTCAAATTACATATATCAAGTTTGTACTGTCATCTACAGGAATCCAGTAAAACATCACTTTGTGTAGTCTTAAAATTAAGACTGCCTATCATCAAACGTGTTTCACCACCAAAAGGTTACATTACTGAGTCCTTACTGGACACCTATTACAGACAGACACAAAACATGAATATGCTGTACTGACATGCATCTCTCTTACCAAAGAACGTTGGTTATTATTTAAAGCAATTAAAACAGTAACTTGAAGCTACATAGAAGACTAAGTAAATTTTATTAAAACGCAAGGTAGTTGCCGATGGCAGCATGTCCAACAGCCTCATGGTGTAAGCCCTGCTAGTTTCAACATTCCATTCATTGACACAGGAGAAAAGCCAGAAACTAAGGGAAATGCAGACCATCTGCTCAATCCAGATGCAGCAGAACACACTTCTAACCTCCAAAGCTATTTGCCGTCAATAAACTGAGATAAAATAAATTTAACCATCTAACTATAGATCTAAGAGATTTTTTTGGCATTGAAAGTAAAACTGGACTACATTTGAGTTGAGAGAAAACTTTGCTGTTTTTCTCACCTTTAGCATCTCTCTCAGTACAAATCTAAATAAAAGAGATAACTAGATACGGCAAATATTTATTGAAACAAATGCATGCACACAAGAAGCCAAGAAAACCCCAGTTCCTCCGCTGTATGTTCTAAACGTGTCTAATTGATGCAACCGGCAATGAGATTTCCTTGCAGCTTTTAAGTTCCTAGAAAGTCACAGCGTGCATACATATGCTTTCCTTGCAATACCAAACCCATTTCAAACACGAGCTAGAGCCCCTGTGCCTGAAAAAGAAATTAGGCAAGAAAACGTTTCTTACCTTGAAATTATGAACCTTCTCGTATTTTGGAACATGTTCATTTTCCTTCAGAGTTGCTCTTCGGACGAGCGACGTCAACTGCGAATAAGCAAAGAGTTTAAGAGGTTGCCAGATTGTCACAGACGCCTTGCGAGCGCCCAGTTTCATGCCCAAGGCTGCGAGCAGCAGATCGCGCTGCCGGCCCTCGTGCCCGGCGCGGTGCCCGGCGCTGCCGCGGGCTCGCTGCGCTGCCCAGGGCTCCCTGGCCGGCATGCTGCCGTGCCCGGCCGTGTCACACTCGGGCTGCCGGGGCGCCGCGGACCATGCCGCAGCCTAGGCTGCTGGGGCGGGCGGCGCGGCCATGGAGGGCACGGGCTCGGCGAGGCGCGGGGCTCGGCGCTGCCGGCGGGCGGCCTGCGGGCCGGGGGCGGGCGGCAGCCGGCGGCGGGGACGCGCAGCCCGCGGCCGCTCCCTCCATCGGCGGCGGCCGGCTCGGGGGGCGCGGGGACGCGCACGCCTCGCACCCTGCTCCCGCCCGCCGCCGGGGCGTCGCGGCCCCGCGCGGAGAGGAGCGGCCCCGCCCCGGGGCGGCCGCAGCCAATGGGGCCCCGGCGAGGCGGGCGGAGCGGCCCCGCCCGGCCCGGCCCGGCCCCTTTTGGCACGGCCCGACCCCGCCCGGGGCGGCCCCGCCGGCCCCGGGAGAGGCACACGCGGCAGGAGCCACGCACTGCTAGAAAATGTCACCTCTGCGCTCCCGGCGGTGGCGCGGGAGGCAGGGCGGCCGCCAGCAGCCCCCGGGAACAAGGCGGGAAGCGCTGTCCCAGACCCCCACCTCTGATGGCCAGGAGCGGGTAATGGGACCGCTGATGGGCACCACTCTTCCCTTAGCATTACGTTTTTCAGTGCTTTTCGTGCATGTTCACCAATCTCACATCTTGTAGGGATGTGAACACAAATGTCACCCCAAGTTCACTGCAGCGCTCCGTCCAGCAAAGACCTGAACCTCGAACTGCTCGTGACGCCTCTCTTTAGAAATTTACAAATCCTAACAAAAGGTGAATGACCACAGTCTCCCATTGGACTGAAACCTGAAGTTTGCACGGATGCAACTGACGATGAAATGTGCACAGGGACGTCAGGTCCTCACAAACTATTCCACACAGCCATTAAAGCCTTGAACTTAACAGCCACAGGAGCCAGAATCCAGGGGCTCACAAGGAGCAGGGCAGACTATGCCACATCCACCCGGAGCTGCCCACCACGGCAGCCCAGCTCCGGCGGCTCCCTCCAGCTGAGCGCTGACAGCCGGCAGGGCTCGCCACGACGGCCAGTTTGCCCCTTGCCTTCTGGTGCTCTCCGAGCATTTGTGAACAGTCTTTGGCAGAGACAGCAAAAAACCCTTGATCTGACTACAGCCAAGCTTTATACCGTGGGGCTGACCATGCTCCTGAGCTGTAGGGTGCCAGGGCACCTTTCCTTGCTCACCTCCTGCCTGTGCAGACAGCCGGAGAGCAGCCCTCCCTCCCCCTGCACAGCCTGCCGCACTGCAACCCTCTCCCTGCTGCAGCGGAGGTATTTTTATCTCTCCTGAGTCAGAAACCAACGACAAGCACAGTTTGTCACAAGCTTCTGGGTGGAATTGGTATGTGCTTTGCAGCTGGATCACAGTGTTCCAGTTTAGCTCAGTCCTGCCAATACAGCTGAGAATAGTGCTCACTGGGAGCCCCTCTTCTGTTCTCTTGTACCTCCCCGACAGGTTTTTAAAATCTACTGGGTTTCAGCATAGGCTCACGGTGCAGAGATTAAGGATCAAGGCTGCTGCTTCACTAAACACTAATCTGCAACACAACTATTAATTGAAACACTGGTTACAGATTATACAGGAGGATGCTGTCAGGCATTACTGGCTCATGCAGGGGTCTGACTCAGTTCCTGCTTTTAATACAGGCAGCAGGCTGCTTGATTCATCCTATCAAGAAATACTTTTAAAACGACTGCCTCAATCTGCCTGTCTTGCTTTATACCCCTCCTTTCTGCTGCAGGTGTTTGTTTCTCTGGCATTTCTTGTCCATCCTTGCAAGTGTATTAAAATTCCATGGCAATAGGCGATCAAGAAAACTGAGATGACGAGTAAGAGATGACAAAAAATTATCACTTCATCTACACGAAGTGTGAAAATAGCATGGACTCAGGGGAGGAGGAAGCAAGCAAGCTTTCCTTTCCTTTCCCTTTCCTTGCCCTTGCATTTTCCTTTCCCTTTCTGCTAAAGTCACTTAATAGTTTAATTCCCAAGAACTACATCAGGTGAAAGTCCTTATGGAACAAGGTAGACCTACATATGCCCCAGAGGAGACATCCTCTCCAAACAACTTTGAGTGACAACAGGTTCAGGAAGTAAGTAATGAATTCTAAAAACATTTCATTACATTTTTTTCTGCAACCCAAAATTCCTCTCATTTTTTCAAAGGGAAAAAATGCATCACCAAAACTTCATATTGGAAACAAATTCTTTGTAAATTGAAATTATTGCAAATAAATAGTGCAGTGATTTTCAACAATAAATTTACTATCAGAATCAACTCTTATTATTTTGTGTAATTCCACTTAAGAAGCAAGGTAAAGCAGGCTGAATTTCCCTTTCAATCACTAGTAGAGCGCATATCTGGTTTTTGGCATACTTACTCCTTAACTGTCAGCTTCCCTTTTCCTAATTCTGAAGAACTGAGTTATTTTCAGTGGCACTTTAGAGCCATGCTAGTAGAAAAAGATCTCTGGATCCTGGAAAATTAAACCTAAGAATGTCAATAAAAAGGTAAGTAAAACTACCCAGCAGGGAAAGGCCCTATCTTATGGTTGTAATTATGAAAATGCGTTATAATCTGGAAAGTAGTTATATGATTATGAATTTTAATTTTAACACTGCTTTGTGTTACTGTACTCTAACAGAGACTGTGTATTGCTTTCACATAAATCAGCTTCCTGTTGCTCCATGCAAAGCATTTTCTGTTTACAAATAAAGGAGTACTGGGCTCACCACCTCCCTTACAGCCATTCGCCTGGGCTACATGCTACAGTACTGTACACCAGAAACAGACTGAAAGTTAAAGCCATAAAGCTAGCTACTGAAAAATTAAAATTTACACAACTGCTTTCAGATGACACAATTTTATAATGTGTATGCTCATTCTTCTGCCATTGCCTAACTTTGGGTGTTTGGCTTTGCAAAGTAATGCTTTCCTTTACACAGACCAAATCCCTTCTTTCAGAAACCAAACTGAAGAATGAAATTTCTGGTGTACACACCTTCCTGACAACAATTTGGGTCATCAGGCAGGTCCAGATCTTTTACTTTTTAGTATGTGAGGTAATGAAGTGAGAGAGAGCAAGCCACTGTCCTCAGGCAGCCCTAGTCACTGCAGAGATGAGTCATCCCTGAGAGCAAACACGTGAAGTCACAGACTTGGGGCTTAACTCAAATCCTGCAGGAAGCCATCCACTCCCAAGACACTCTCCTGCTCCAGGCTCTCTGTGCTGTCTCTATTGCCTGTAGGTGCAGGTCCCGCTCCTCTTCTTACACCTTTGGCTGGCTTTTGATTCAATGCCTGCTCTCCACCAGTGGCTCCTGCACTCCTACCTGCCAGCAAAGTCTCCTCCCCAGAGCCCTTTCATATTCCAACAAATTATCCTTATAACTTGCTCTGCCTGAAGGTACTGCCTGAAGATACTGTCTGCTACATAGTGGATGAAAAAAAGGTAAAAAGCTGAAGAGGAAAGTTATTTCCTTTCCACTTTACTAAGTCTTACTTTTTTTTTTTTTTAGTAATTGTATGTGACAAACATTTGCAATCACAATTGCATGTGCAGGGAGCAATATGCTGTGCAGACTCCATGAGGAAGCAAACTGCAAGACTGTAATTCTTAAACTTAATTTCAGGATGTGATTTCACAGGACTGAGGTGAACTGAAAATGGAATGACTGGAAGCAACAGCTGAGCAACGTCTCAGCAGGGCATGTAACCAGAGCAGCCTCACTCCTGTACATTTTAGTGATTGAAGCACTAAAAAGCCAAACCACGCAACACAACAACCTTTAAACCATGACATCTGAATAGAGGTTCTACAACTTACATATGGACTGAAGGGGAAAAAAAACGGAAAAAAAAGACTGTAATGTGCTATTTCAAATGTTCCCATTTGTTACAAAACCTCAGCTGTAAGAGTGGTTCATTCTAGGTCCTACTGGGACTCCACTTTCCTTACTTGTCCCTGGAGTAATTCTTCAGGGTGCAGGAGAGACAGCTGTTCTCTGGAGCACTCTTTGCTCTCAGTGTTAGCTGGATAATGTATGTGTATTTTCTGGAACTAATCTCCCAATCAGTAAGTCTTATTATGAAGCCTTCACACAATTGATTTAAAAGTCATCTGCGACTTGCAGTAAATTCCAATTAGTCACTCTCTGAAAGACACATTATGTAAGTTTAATCCAGTCACACAGTTCACTCGACATCGTACAAATTATCTTTCTAAAAAGGGAAATCAATGCATTCCCATTTATTGAGTAACAAAGTGAAATTACTTCAGAAAAAAAAAACAAACCCAACACCAAACCCAAACCAAAACAGAAAAATTCAAGTCAGGTTAAGATCACACATCCTAGAATAACCAGATTAGAACTGATCAGTTGATCCTGAAGCCCACGTGCATTTCCAACACAATGGAATGTTTAGTTTTCTGAGCACCTGGCTCCACTCTCAAACACATTGTCATGTTTTCTTCAGAATGCATGTGTAGTACACTGCAGGCTTTTCATTCTCAAATGGTATTTTCATGATGTTATGACTAAATATGCTTTTATTGTTTCAGAATTTATATATAATATGATCCCTTCCCTGTATTTTAATAATAACCAGCAGTTATATTGCATGCATTTTTAAAAAAACATCACAGATGATGCCCTATTGTACAAGCATCAAGAAGCAAGGCATTTGATTTACTATGCAGTGGGCCACTGTACATTTTGCAGTATTCTGTTTCACTGTATAGCTAACTTAGCCAAATGCATATGCTCAGAAAATCCTTGCTTCTGTGAACACTTTATGAGCATATTTTATGGCCTCAGTACATGATTTTCAAAAGCTAATCAGTCAGATTGTGAAACTGAGCCCAATTTCCTCAATGGTGCTCTTAGTAGAAGTTTGTTCCAAGCTAAATATAACTTTCCCTTCATATCTTTCATAGGATTGTTCTGAAGGGGAAAGAGGAGCCCAAAATTTTACTTTTTAAATAAAAGTGGTGATAATCTGCTTTCAGTGAATTTTCTTCACTTGTAGAATGCTAATGTCAGGCATAGCCTCTGCCCACATGGCGTGAGCAGGGGGTAAGAATGCTATTAAAAGTTCAGCCTGAAAGATGACATCTCAGAAGGTGGGTGGAAGGCACATCACACAGTCTCAGCCACCAGGGGACCAGGTGACTTCTCTTGCTGCCATTCCAACACAACCACATTTACCTGGCACATGGGCACCTTCAGGCTCCCACAGTGCTCAAGCAGAATGGAATCCTCAGGCAACACAAAGCCCTGCTTTCAGTTACCCACAGGGGAGTTGGGTTAAAGTAATGGTTAAATGATGAAATCTTACTCCTGAGAAAAGTTCTGGTTTTTATAACAAAATTTTCCAAATGGACTGACTTCTAATTAAATCAGACCTTCCCCACCCCCTCCAGTGAAATACTTATGGCAAAATCTGAAGAAATGGCTATTTATATTTTTGATAAAAGTGTGTATGATTTCCATAGCTGGTAATGAATATTTTTATATCTAGAAATTTTAAAGAAGGTTTAAAAAATATTTAATTGAAAATTTATTTAAACAAATTCAGCCAAAATGTTGGCTTGACTTAAAGTAAGGCTGTTAAAATAATAATAAAATAAATAAAATAAATAAATAAAATAAAATAATAATAAAAAAAAATCTAGGGTTTAAATTATGGAAAAAATGTTGCCTGATGTTGCTGCTAGAAATTGCTGCATCTAAAGTGAGTTCCTTCAGTACTGTATTGTTCAATGAAATTAAAGTGTATTGGCATTATTTGGGAAGACTGTATGTTCCCAGTGGTGTGCTTACCATGCAGACCATACTCCTAAAAATGCAGAGATCTTAATGAAACCCAACAGAAAAGTATTTCTGTAGCTTCACTCCTAAAACCTACTGGTCACTGCAACTGATTGGGATCTGGGTTTGTTTTGTTCTTATTGTTCTTAGTGGCTGACAGGTTGTAGATTTGCTCCTGGCAGTTACTGATCTGGGTCTTTGGAATGACAGTTCCAAACTGCACCAGCAAAAACCACCCATGTGAGTACTACTCTCTTTCAGTTACTGACAAGGCAAAACCAATGAACTTTACTTTTCTGGATAGTGGCACAAAAGCAAGGCACTTTTCAGAGACAAATACAACCCATTCTTTTCCGGGGGGGTTGGGGGGATATATTTTGGTATATAACTATGGATCTAGACATGGCAAAAATAAAGTAAATTTTTCTCAGTACCTTTAGGAAGAAGTTCTGCTTTTGATCTGGTTCTGGAGGACTTTGCTAATATCAAGTGACTTAGCTTTCAGGGGGGTCAGCAACTGGCCCACCATCCACCATGTACAGTTAATTCCAGGGGTTCCCTCCACACTCCATAGGTACAAATCCCACTACAGGGGTGTATGTGGGCACATGATGGGGGTGTGATATTGCAATCAGTAATGGTGCTCACTGGGTTTTATGAGCTATAGCTACAAGTTCCTTTATGCAGCACAGATAGTGATAACGCTTCCTCACAGAGCTGCATTGTGGACAAAGAAGTGCAGTCCTGCCCTCAGCCCAGGACAAGCAGGAGCCATAGAGCTCTTCCCTGCAGACACCAGTGCAAGATGTCCCCATGGCCCCAGATGCCTTTGTTAAAAAACCCCACCTCTCCAGTCCTTTTCCTAAAGACAGAGACTACCAGCCTGCTTGCAAGAGGCAGGATGTGACTGCTTGACAAAAGGCTGTGTGACACTGAGGCAGGAGCTGCCAATCAAATACCATGATAAAAGCTACCCAAAAAGCTAAGAAATGAGCTCCTAACTCTCACTGTGGTGAGGAAAGAAGTTCCCATCACTTTAAGTTCAAGCTGAGGCATCAGCCTCAGAAACTGTCTTCTTGCTTTGTAGTAGCTCCTTACCACAATTTAATTCTTCTGCCTGAAAAAAAACTGCATTAATAGGGGGCCAACCCCAACCAAATCTGGAAAAGTACAGAAGGAGACCAAAAACTGGTAGAGGACAGAAGGTACCACCTCCCTGCCTCAGGGGCCTGGCAGCATCACTGTTCCCCAGGCAAACCATTAAAAATGATTTGTGAAAAAGAAGAGAAGCATCATTAAACACTGGAATCTGTCTCCAGTTAATCCTCCAGATAAAGACTGTCCTTTACAATTTTGCTTTCTGTCCTTCCCATCTACCCTCCACCCTCCAAAGTTTTGGTTTTGGTCCATCCTATCTTCCTCCCCTCCTGCCAGGAGCCTGGGCCATGGAGGTGCTATGCTAAACAGTGAGTTAAAGCATATGCCTTGGTCAGGTACTCCTCTCTGTGGGCAAGGCAGGAGCAGAGAGACTGGCAGGACTACTCACATAGTTTAATTATTACACCATGACACATTGCTAAACCACAGCTAGAGCCATCTGTCTTGCAGCTACAAGGCCTCCAGGAAGAGGAGCTGATGAAACAAGGAGCTCTGCTTAGGGGAGCACCCCTCACCCTGGTCAGCAACACAAAGACTTCCCCAGGAGCTTCTCCAACTCTCATTGAGTCAGCATTTCCTATTTCAGCTGAGACCACTGCATTTTCTTCCCATCCCTTTGTCTGGGATGTGTCTCCCTGCAGGTCTGCAGAGAGCTGTGCTGCTGTGACCGAGGCTCGAATGACATTCATTGCAGTGAAGGGTCACTTCAGCAAAAGCCTCTTGACTCATGACATGTCAAGGCAGGCTGTACTCCAAAAAGAGCTTAAAAGTAATTTATAAATGCCATGTGCTCTATAGGAGCGATAGCAGTTAAAATGTAATGCAAATTGGCAGCTGCATGAATGCTCCTCTTTTGGCAAATGCT
This sequence comes from Sturnus vulgaris, assembly GCF_052056855.1. Classification (NCBI taxonomy): domain Eukaryota; kingdom Metazoa; phylum Chordata; class Aves; order Passeriformes; family Sturnidae; genus Sturnus; species Sturnus vulgaris. Next base: position 20,096,497 of record NC_142249.1, on the reverse strand, counting down.
CTTTATTACTGATATACTAAATTAAAGTATTGTAAGAGGAAACAGGCTGTTAAGCCTAATCGTTTGAAACCACAAGGGACTGGTGGTTTTATTCCTCACCTGACCCATACTGTTATAAGGATTTCCTCAAATAAAAGGAAAGATAAAAATAAAAGAGAAGTTTAACCATACCCTTTGATGAGGAAAGAAATGTTACATTTCCTTTATAATATCCATTTAAGAATCTTATAGACAAAAGCAGTTCCTACAATCAACCTCTGTTATCTTTTTGTAACTGAAAATGTATACACTTAGGGATAATGAAAATCATGTAATCGAAAAGGTCTTTCTATTCATACATTTAATAGGTGTTTTTAAATTTTTTCTTTGTGGAATAGGAGTTTTGGCTACTGGCATGGGTAAATGGTATGGAAATTTCTTTTTATATCTCATCAGTATATTTTCTTACCTGATGTATAATACTCATTTCACATTAGTCTTGACTGGCAGTCTAATGCATCTGATATTAGCCTTTTTTTGTTCTACATGGTAATTCAATTTAGACTAATTCAATGTATGTTCTAATTGAAAACTGCAGCTCATTAATTTCTAAACACTCTTTGTATTTCAGACTACACCTGCTCCTTTGGCACAGCCTCTATTTTCAATCCATCCACTTCTTTCTGAATAAGCTATGTTGCTATGGCACATGTACTGTCACAGTTTCTTTCTTAATCATACTTTCATCCTATAATCATACTTATTTAGCATAAATAAGAGTAAGAATGCAAAGTCTTCTAATCCTTCCTGAATTATTGTTTGATTTGAACCGATGACTCAAGGTGAAAATAATGTTTAACCTGAAGGAATACTAGAGTTGCCAAATGGCTGTGTTCAAAATGTGCTTGCAAAATTTATAATGGTGAAAACCTGCTTATGGACCACCTCAATGCAGAAAAAGTAAACAATGGGGTAACCCCCAGTGCTCACCAACCCTCCTCAGGGACCCTGATTACCAGCTCTGTAGGTCCATGTGTGTCCAAGGGTATAGCTGCACCAGTGGGTCAGGGTCTGTTCATTTTATACTGTGCAATTAGGCACACTTGGAGAATCAGATGGGCTGATCATCCTTCAAATGAGTCTCATGTGGACTCCCACCTCCTTCCATAAATCTCTATTTAAATCAAGACTGCTTTGAAACCTGCAATCAATGAAACCAGAGTGGAATTGGCAGCAGAATTAGTCTGTCCCAAAGTCACATTATCAATTATTAACAAATTATCTGTTTGTTTCCACCCATAGTCTCCTAATCCCAGATCACATTCTCAGAAAAGGCTCATTTCACTTCTGTTGACCAGTGTTCCAGTTTTTTCCTCTCTCCCTTTACACATATGCTTCATCTTTCCTATTTATTCCCTCTAAGTTTCCTAATTAACATTTTAAAATGCTTCTGTCAGGAAAATTTTTCATATAAGGGCAGTAAACATCCTATTTACCTACAGAAAGCTATGACTATTAAAAATTCTTGAGACAGGCACTCAAGAAATCATCATCTCAAATGGTCAAACACAGCAATTTTGAAACAAAGTTAAATAACCACTTGATTTGAAAATGGAATGATTTTGAATGATGGGGCTGGCAGTGTAACTCCCCATCGTAAATCCTGGCTATACAGAATATTTAGATATTATTTACAGAATATCTCCTTTCAAGGGAGAAGCACTGGCATGTGGACAGATCATGCAACCTCTGTTACACAAGAGAGCCTCCAGGGGTTTTTATTTTTCCCCCCTAGCACGTCTGTGGTTTCTTACAACATAATGTTTAGTTGATGTCTATTTTCAGTTGAAATACACTAGTCCCAGGTCTGTGTCTACACCTGGGCATTTCAGATGCGTGTGGTCTTTGACCAACAGCTTTTGCATACAGGTCACATTAAAGCTAAAAGACTAAGTTTAGGGTATATTGGCATTACTGAAATTCAGTGGAAATGAACGAAATGTTAAACCAGCACAATTTCTTCTTTCTTAGCATGCTTTTAATCTTACCTTACAGGGCAATTTTTCATTTGTACTGCCACCATCAACTAGCACTTTAGAAGTGACACTGCTTATAAGATTTCTAACGCAGAAGTTGTGTGAGTTTTCAACAATAAACACAGCCCAAGAGAATTAGCCCATCAGGCCCATCAAAAATTGTCCAGTAAGTTCTCAGCACAATCATCTTACTGAGCAGTGAGTCTGCCTTGAGAACTGCAGTGTGGCATAGGTGACAGAAGCTCCCAGGCACCAGCTGTGACCAGTGCTAGCAACGATTTGGATGGAAGCTGGAGGGAATGAGAAGCTGTCCCTTTGGAGACTGAGCACTTGAAATTCTGTGAAACATAACAACACAGGATACTTTCTGCAATTTTTGTTCATTTGCATTAAACATACTGCTACTCTAATCATCATCCAATTCACAGAAACGCCTGAATGCAAATGTAATTCACTACCATATTAACGGGGAAATGGCTTCAAGACTTCCAGCAATATAAAATCATCAGAAATCTTCTACCAATAAACTATTTGACACATGATATAAAGCATAGAGCTTTTAAAATGTTTCACCATTACATGCAAAATGGAAATTGGGAACAGAGCCTTTTCATATTTTCACAGAATTCCTTCAATCCCCTCTCAAAAAGGGTAAAAGCTGCTTGCCTCTAAGTGCTACTCATCTAATTCACAAATTGGAAAACATAAAAAAATTTATTAATTCACATATACATATGACTAAGGTTTAATAGAAGACATTATACTTTGTGATACTAGCTCTAAGGTTCCTTAGGCAACTTATTTCTAACTGCTTAAGCTCTAAAGAAATGCAATAATAATCCCCACTACACAGCAATATAATTGAAGTGCATTATAATATGAACTTCACTATTAGAAACACATAATCCTTTACTTATTTTGTAAATTGCATGGAAGTTGAAATTGAGGAATATCAATACTAACATGATGAAGATTAGAGCAACAACTAAAAACTGAGACCCAGATTTTTCAACACGGTGATTCTTATCTTACTGAAACATTAGGACTGTAGGAACACTAAATGCCAGAAGCAATGCTGTTTCTAACTGCTGATGCCTTGCAGAAGAAAGGTTAAATATGGAAAAGTTTAATGTTCTAAAAGTTAATGATCAAAGGAAGACTTTGCAAAACTGTCAAGAGTTGCTGTCTTTGCTGATGACAAGTGTGACAGGTTTGAAATAATAGGAGCAAGTAGTTTGTTGAGCTTAGTAATAAAACTGCTCTCCTTACTTTGTTCAGTCAGAAAACATTCAGCTAGAGACTAAAATTAAGCATGAGAAGCTTTAGCTGAAAATATATTTTTTCTTGTGAAAGATTAAAAAGAAGGAACAGATCAGATTCTGTGGCTCTACCCACAGGAAAAATGTTGTTCTTCTTTTCTTTCACAGTATAATACATTTTAGGCATATCTAACTCTTTCTACTACTCTTTCTCTTTCTACCACCACCTCTAAAGCAAGCATTTCACTCACCATGGGTCTTTAGCATTTGGTAACCACTTATGAATGGGCAATTATTAGTGGAGCAGATGTGCCTGCCTATCAGGGCATTCTCTAACTGGATGGGGGTGACACGTCAGACCACCACAGCTCCACATCCTTTCCATCTCTGTGCAGAAGCCAAAACACACGTATTTGTACTTGGAAACATGTAAACAGTGACCAATGCAAAATGCTTTCCCTGCTCCTGTCTAGACACACACAGAACAAACAGTAAGGAGAGAAAGGAGTTTATCTGAATAAGAAGAGAGATCACAGGAGAAAATCCCTGTTAGTCAGACTCCTAGCTCAGGTTTGAACTGGCTACACAGAGCTGCAGAGGGCATAAAATAGAAGATATTTCAGATATTAGTTAACAACCAAAGGTGCTACCAACTGCACTGCCCCAGCTTCTCCTTGAGCCTCTCACATTCTACAACTGACCAGACCTGACCCTGCCCAGTTTATGAGATTGGACACAATCGTAGCCTAAGGTGATTATCACCAGCTATACAGTGCCACATTATAAAGTTTAAGTGAGGTAAGAAACTTGTAAATAACAAAATTATCCTTTTATAGGGCTCTTAATTCAACAGTCCAGTCTGTTTCCTGTAGAAGTGATTAGTAATAGAAAATAATTAGGAGATGCCAGATGGGAGGAGGAGCTAAAAAAAAAAGACCCCAAACTCACACAGCTAAGGAATGAGAACAACAAACGAGGGAGCTGCCAGCTTGCAACCCACTGCAGTCCCTCACCATCCAGAAAGCCCTTTGCACAAGCAATAAATCAGAACCACACACCTGCTTTAGAGGCTGCTCTGAGAGACCCCCACCTTTGCCCTTCTGTGGCCACTGCATGGATTTTTCAGTTGTGAGAAGGCATAAAAGGTCAAGAACAGCTACAGGGGTTTACTAAAAATAGGGGAAAGAAGACTGCAATTTACTTATATGTGTCTATGTGGCTTCCCCACAGCACCTCTAGGTGGCCTTTTTGGAAGCCTCAAGTGTAAGGCCAGCAGCAGACTCTTACAGCAGGCTAGGACTGAAGACACAACAGCTCTCCATTGCTCTTCTGGAGTTAAGCTGGACCTCTATATTTCTACGTCCCAACTACTAAGGTCCACTAGGGTGGGAAAACTCGTTCTCACCCTGAAGAGTACCCAAAGAAAGTTATCTTCTTTGGCTCTTCAAGAGCAAAGGGAGAGTCCTCCTCCCTCCCTCCCTGTGTGTCTTCTTGTACTAGCCTATCCCAGTTACAAAAGGAGGAAATTTCTGCCAGTAAGTGTAAGAGAGGCTAGGACTATACAATACTTTTTGGAGGGCATTAAAAACGTAGCCAGATCCAAACCACCAAGCATTAGATACCCTGAAAAGAACTCAGGTGAGGGCTTCACACTGACTGACCTCACAACACTGAGAAACTTAAAAGGAATAACAGTTTGTTTACTGCTAATGGTTTCATTTTATCAGTAACAACACAAGCATTATACATGAGAATTAATTGCACAGCAACTGTACTGCTTTACAGCCTTTTTAACAGTTCTGCACACTGTTCATCTTACAAAGGCTCAATCAGGCACAGGGCATATGCTGAGGGTAATTACTCACCACACTTCTGCTGAGGGTCTGATGGGTGAGTCTGAAAGACTAGCTCCACTCGATTTCACATGGCAGCTGCCTGTCTCAGTATAATTTGACACCAAACTTTCTGAAGACTGCATCTTTGTGTATGCATCTCACATGTCAGATCATAAGAGCCACACTTAGCTGAAAAAGCAAAAAGTAACTTGAGAGGTCACCTCAGCAAGCAGTGAAGGGACTTGTACCCATGACAAAAGGCTGAAGCAGGATGCTGCTCCTCAGCTGTGTTTACCTTCAGAACACAGGGAACACCTCTACAGGAGTAGCATAGCAATGGGAGGTGCAGTCTGTGCTCAAAATGCAGGCTGGCCTAAGGCACTCCTCGCTGTCTGCAGGCTGTGGAGCCTTATTTGTTCTGACCCTTATCATACTGGATCAGCAACATGCAATTGGGCTACTAACACGAGCACACAGCTCCTCCTTCACGTTAATCCCCCACACTGTGGTGTAAGCATTACATTAATGTGCTCTGGAGGTGCAGACACACACACAGAGGCAGGTGGGCAAGTCCTGTAAAGCCAGGAGGCCACTTGCAACCTGCAGAAATTAACTGAGCATGAACCAACAGAAGAAGAGAGAACTATGGGAGAAACTGGAGAACTATGGGAAAGTATTTAACACTGGAGGACCAGTTAAAGACCCTTAAAAAACATGTTTTGCTTCCTAATTTATCTTTTATAAGCATGAGATACTGGTAAGAGTAAACTAGATATTCTGTGTATGACAGTTGGGGTTTAAATTACTAAAGTGCATGCTTCATTTGGAAGCTCTGAATCTTAAAACAAAATCAGTTTATATGAGCTTTTTTAGTGAATCAATTTTACTGCCATAATGAACACAAATAAGGGCTTGGGTTACTTTTGGTGATTATAAGTAGAAAAAGCACTCTGCAGTTTGGAGAAAATAATTTTCTTTGTGCTGTTGTCTGTACACTGGGCAACATGTGCACTTAACTCTCCTTTCCTGGGTATTAATAAAGACAGGGTTAAGTTAAAACCATATAAGTTTGTAAAAAATGCATCATAACCATTTGCAGTCTTAGTTTGGTCTGTAAATGCCATATATAATACCATACATGACCCTGGCTCCCCAACAACATAAATGCTAATGCACAGAAAGGAAAACTGAGGAAGGCTGAGGCTGGGGCAATCTCTTCTGAGCACAATGTTGCTGAGATGCTGGAGCAGCTACCTAAAAAGTAGGCTCGTCTTTCATCCTGCTAAGAACTTTCTTAGAATTGACAAAATTGTCTGTGCTTTGAAGTCTCTGCTGAAAGATGGGCTAAACCCAGAAGAAATAAATAGAAGTTTCTGCCTTCCACAGAGTTATGTTTTATTTATAAATTACATTAAAGTTACAGAGTGATTGTCATGGACACCCGCGCAGGGACTGGAAAGGAACATTTGTGAGAAAAGAGTTGACAATCTCCTCAAGTTAACCCATGGGATTCTTCAGTGCTCAGTACCCTGCATCTTTAAATGTACTTTAAGGTAAACATTCATAAGTTACACTTCTAAAAACGTTATTGCTTCATTATTAGCCTTGTTACAGCTATGGCTTGTTTAGATGTTGTGTACATTACACACCCATCTTTTAAGTTAATTCAAGTAAATGGAAGTATTTCAAACAACTTCCAGCATGAAGATTGCTTCAGCTCTCAAAGCACACTTTGCTCCCTGATTATTAAGATCAGGTCTTTTTTTTAGCCTCTATCAGTTGCAGAACTGGCATTACTGGGCTCCAAACAGTGCCATTCAAAGCTGTCTTCCTCTATCACAGGCCTCAAAAAGGGTGCCTGTACTGCTGTGACAGCTACTGCAGCTTCCTCAGCTACAGCTTCTCATGTGCTGTCACTGAGGATAAAATAAGCCGTGGTGAAGGAAAGGTTTAAGCAGATCTTACCAACAGATTTGACTGAGAGCAAAAGTAGAAAAGTAGTAGTGTCATTAATGAAAATGTGAGTTTAAGGTTGGAAAGTAAGCCTGGTCCCTGTGCAAACACTTGAAAGTATCACCTTTGGTTTTGTATGTGGAGTCTGTTTGAATTTATTAGAAATGTACACAGATCACGTTTAACTTTGTGATCTGTATTATCTTTGGAGGCAGGTTTAAAAGCATGTTTCCTACTACAATTATACAGATTTACATCTTCAGATCTCCTTGCACAGAGTTGCAGAAAATCAGCCTTCTTCAATATAGAGGAAAAAATGGTATCACCAACTAGGGCAATTGAAAACAGGAAAAGAAAATTGCTTTTGTTGGGTCACTGCTGCCAAAAACCTTCTCTCAATTCTTTCCATCTATAGGAATTGAACAGAATAGAGTACAGTCTAGAAAGGGTCTTTAAATTATTTGCAGCCATTGAGGCTTCTTGAAGAAATAGCATGTATCACCAAAGTAAGCATGAATAGACGTGATTCGGTTGCTATCCTAACATTTACCCCAGCATTTCATTTTGAAAGACATGATAACTCACAACTAATAATTTCACTTTTTCATAATAAATATTAAATCCTGAATCAATTACTCATACAACTTCTTACACATTATACATATTATAAAGAAATCAAAAACAAAAATCAAAATAAAAAATGTTTTGCAGGGCTTCAGAGAAGGAGTTTGATATATGTTTCTAGATATTTACTAATTTCTGAGAGCTACCATTTTAATAAGGTGTTTAACTGAATCAAGTCATCTGCTCTAAGGCCATAATTGCCTTTGAGAGACCCATCAGTATTCAAAGCACAGGAGGAATACTAAATCTTATGATACTGCGTATTATTTCCACTTCCACACTAGGTCATACAAATTGAATCCACATGGGAAACCCTCTTTTAAATCATTCTTACCCCTCTCTTAACACACAGACCACGAGGGCCCCACAATTGAGTTTGGAACAATTTGCAGACTGTTTTGGGAACCAGCATCACCTTTTTAGCACAACAGCTAAAATGTCTGTTTGGGACGTTCGAGCAGGACAAGCACTCTCCTGTTTTCAGTCTCTCCTCCTCCAGTTATCTCTTGACTATTTAGTAATTCCTTCATAGGTTATGAAAAGCATTAAATCATTAACCAGGAATTTTACCTTTTAATGTATACTTGTACATGGTATGCAGTCATAGTCTTTCTCATAATCAGTGAAGCACAGGCTGTGCAGTGGATTATATTCTCATGCTTTTCCCATTAAAAATTGCATCTTAAATCATGCCACAATATGGTCCTCTTGCACGACTCAGGAGTATTGCAATTTGTGTCTTACAGCCCTTATCTAATGATTGCATAAGTTTTGACTTTTCATCTCTTACAGTCTTTAAATCTTTCCCCTTTACTAGGGCTCATTTTTAATATATTGCAAATGGAAAGTGTCACCCAACACATAGTGAATTCTTCTACCACACATTAATTACAGAAAAGAGCAGGGAACAAATAAAGTATCACAAGTGCCTGCTGGGAGGCATCTAACACAAAATGTGGCATTTCCTGCTACTGCCTCACTCCAAACTGAAGACTGGGTGAGTGCCCTTTAATATTTCATTCTCAAGCTTGGGGTGTATTCTCTAGCTGCCCAGTTTCCATGGCTGAAAGTGAGACTCCATTCCCACCAGCTGTTCCACAGGCTCTGACTGTGTTTTTGTGTCTCTTCTTTCCTTCTGAAGGACTTATATTCTATACACCACCCACACATCATTGGGCAACAGTCACAAAATTTAGATTCGTATCTGAACAGCCTCAGAGTCTGCAAATCTGGGAACATATTTTGGCTCAGGATCATCACATTAAAGACCCAGACTTCTTTCTCTCTTTACAGAGGAAGAAGCATACAGTGCAGGGACAAGCTGTGTGACTACATTACAAAACTGATAAAGATGCATTAATTGCCAAATGCTGTACACACTGAGGAAATTTTCATCCTCACCATGGGGCTAATGGGCACACAGATCTTGCTGCTTGGATCATCAGACAATTTTTTCCTGTTAAACTCTGAACAATTTTCTTTAGTTCATTGCAATTCAATGATATTCTCTTCATATTGGACGACAGGAATCAGTCTGCCACCCTTACCATCAAAAAGAAAGAAAAACTACTTATACCTATTTATAAAAGGCTGCTTGTTCCAAATTCTGAGGTTGTTAGTGGGATCAGTGTTGGTCATGGGGCTGAATGCCTTACTCTCCTTGGAGATCTGCGGGGTGAAGTGACATGCAGGAAAATCTGTGCCATCTTCCCACCAAAACCCTGAGAGGTGCAAACATAGCCAAGATGTCACCTCTGTGCCACTCCATGCTGAGAAAGATCATACTGTACTGTCCCCATGAAGCTACAGATAGCAATCCCCACTGGACAATGACTCAAAAAGTAAATTGAAATCTCCACATTCAATTATCCTGTGATGTCTGTGTGCCTCAGTGTGTTCACATCAATATTGTTCCAAGACAAAATAAAGAAGAGTATTAAAACCTGGGCTTCAGGACTGAAAACACCACTATTGTTGAACTGTTTTGTGGCTGAAGCCCCTTTAGTCACTTGTAAGTTCCAATTGAAGAGAGTGGGATGCTGAGATTACATGTCTAACCTGTCTAAAGGTTTTTCACATAGAATTTCAACTTTTGAGAAATATTCAATAGTCTTTGAGCTATTTAATGAGAAATGTTTCAAAACACCATGTATACCTTGTTGGTGAGTGACATAACACAATGTAATCCATAGAAAAAAAAGGATTCTTCAATACTAATCACTAAAATCCCTTTACTATGAACACTGTTTCATCAATCTAAAAAATGTAACAGAACAGAGTTCTGCTGTCACTTGAAAATTTCTAAACGCAGGAAGAGCTAATTTTACCAAAGAAACCCAAAGTGAAGACTTCCAGAAGACTTAGAGAAGATTTTTACCCAGGGTTTGCATTATAATAAACTGTCTGATAATATGCAAAAAAAAAAAAAAATCCTTTTGAAACAGCACATTGGAAGCAGTGGTTGTCAGGAACTGTAAGTGATAACTCACTCTCTACTACTGGTACCTAACAGGCAAGAAATTGGATATTAAATGTGGTCAGCTAGCTTCAATCTCCCAGCAGTATTTCTTTTGTCAAAACGATCTGATAACAGTGAAGATTCATACTTTAAGCTAAGTTGGGTGCTTCATCTCTCAACAAATTCAGTGCAGAATGACAGATTCTGCTGAAGAAGGATTTGAAGGAGCAAAGCCTCTCTCTCTGTGGGCTCTCTGTGGAGCTTAGTTTCACTGTAATAGTCATGTATGTTGGAAATTGTCAGTCAGACCTTTCCTCCACATCCACAAAAATTAAACTTGCATATTTTTGATTGGAGAGACAAAAGATCCCAACTAAGGTTAGCATTTCTTCTATGCACTATAAGCATATTAGATAGTCCTAATGTATATCATTCTGAAGTTTGTGAAATAGGGAAACATATCAGACTATTATATATGCATTAACACCTAGAGGCATGTAAAAATATGTTTAATAAAGACTTTCGTTTGTCAGACTTTCAATAAACAAAGTATTTCATTTAACACAATGGTATTTACATTTTGGTTTCCTTTTATGTTTAGTCTCTGAAACACAAATGAAATTTCAGTCAGCTGCTTTGTCTGCCCAGTACATCTCCAACCTCCTTTAATATTTTTATGTTCACTGGTTCTAAGACTTCTTTTTTCTTAATTTTTCTTTTATAATCCAGGATGCAATTACTTCTCAGCTGATACTGCAACTCTCTGAAGAGAGCAATCCCTCTTTGTAAGTCTGGCTGAGGCCAAAAATAGCTCTGTCAGCTTCTGACAGGCTGAACTTAGCCAAGTGAAATGTTTTAACATTTTATCAACTTAATGAACAGTCTTATTTATAATGTGGCCAACTTTACTGTCATTATATGCAGACTGCTGAATAGATTATGGAATGCATTTGTTTAGGGAAAGCTGAATATATTAAGAAATAAAATGCAATTGTCTTATATACTGTAAACAATTTTAAGATTAAATATTCTTTGCCCATTTGAAATAAAACAGTGGCTTTATGGTAACACCCATAACTATAAAAACACCTGAAGAATTACAATGACAAATAACTAACCTCCAAATAATGAACATTTGCAATATGCAAAAATTACCATTACATAACTCTATAAGCAGTTTAAATATTACAGTTAATGTAACACTGGAAATAACTATGTAGACTAAATTGCTACAGAGATCTTTAGTACTTACAGTAGAGGGGAAAGGTTAAAAGTACAAAATAAAAAGTCTAACAGAAAAAAAAGCATGGGTTAACAATTGCTTACCCTCTTTTCTGCTACCTCATCCTCTCCTGTAGACTCTTTGCCATCATGTTCATCTCTCAGGGCTGGCATATGCTTTTTGTGTGCTGGCTCTCTGTTTAAGGTTGTATATCCTATGTGTTCATAAATTGGATTAATTGTCATCTTGGAAATGTATTCAGCTGCCTTCGTTTCAATATAAAGAGTAATCAATCCATCTGTCACCAGGTCATGGATGGACTCAAAACGTTTCTCCCCAACAAAGTGTTTTCCATCGTAGTAGAGTCTGAAGTTTCTGGTTTGACTTCCAAATCTGCCTCAATGAAATGGGAAAGTTGTTTTTTTTAAAGAACAGTAAGCAGAATAAATAAGAGTAAGCAAGCCTTTGCAAACAATTAAAAACACTTTATCACTTAAAGCTGTGACTACGCTCTGTGTCTGGTCTGGCCGAGCTGGGGAACTACTACTTAGCACAGATAGGAAGAGAGATCAACAACTGCAGATAGCCAAAACAGTTACTGTCCCTGAAGGAGCTGTTTGTTCTTGTATTCTTTTAGCCTTTCCATTATCTATGGAAAAACTGAAAAATTACTTCACACTCTTTATGGCTTTTTTTAGTGCTTCACTACTTTATCACTGTAGTCAATTTGCTTGGCTTGATATGAAGAGTTCTCATAATAGAGTCCTCTATTACAGCTGATCAATACGGAGTTTTGATGCTGTCTCAGACCTCTGCTCCCCTGCTTGCTTGCAGGAAGAGGCCATTCAAGGTTCAGCTGAGCTCCAGTGCCAACAATTACACTGAAGCAGAACTGCTGCCAGAACCAGAGCAGCACAGGACAAAATGGCACAAGGGCAAGCATTTTTTATTCCTGGCCAAAGGCCCAGGACTAACTCTTCAAGCTTTGTACAAAAGTCCTTCTGTGTTATGCTTGTTAAGTCCCAAGCTTCAAGCAAATCTTTGTAATATACAGGATATATAACACGAAAGCTCTCCAACACCAGCCATTCTGCATCAGGATGGAACAGCATTTTGATACATGCTCTTAGCAACATAAGTATGCTGATTTTATCAGAACAGTAGAATATTTTTAAAAACTGCACTTAGAATCTGCAACCATTTTCTGCCTCAAAGCAGTCTAAACATGTGGAAACACACCAGTGTCTGCTCTTGGCAACATTTCCTGTGGAGAAGATGGAGGCAAGAAGCTGCTTTCACAGCTCAGTCCAGTGTTGTTCCTTGGTCAGACAGCAGGAAGGGTACTGGGCCCCCTTATGAGGTCAGATGTGCCAAATAAAAACTAAGAACTAAATTTGAAAGGATGGATTGGTTTCACTTTACAATCAAATGCTTCATTTGAGATGTTAAGGAACACAGTAAATAATGATACTCTGCTGAAGTGGCTCCTCTTCTGAGCAGGGCGTCACCAAACAGGGGAAAGCATAATTTTAGACCTTGCCTCAGGTGAAATATGGCATTCTTCTTGGAAATATGGACAAAAAAGACACAGTTCTGGAATCTGTTTTTTTTTTTTCTCTCTGTTCTACATCAAAATGCCAAACTTTCCCATCACTCTATCAATAGTCTGACAGTGACTGCAACTTCAGAAGCTGCTGTTTCTACACAACACTGAAATGTAAATGGAATCTGCATCCTGCTCAGTAAGAAGAGGACACAATGTGTAGGAACTCTGTGGGCATTTTCCTGCAGATTAACTGGTACTTCCATGCGTATTTTTATGCCACACAAACTAAAAGCTCATTAACCAAATGCGAGAAATTACAAAATGACAGAAAGAAATACGTTTTTACCCAATGCTAATTTCATCACAAGATACAGTTCTGAGTAAATACAAGTCATTCAGAAAGTAGAAAGATAATGTCCTGAGTTATAGCAGAAGGGGTGGATGTTTTCAGACTTCAGGGCACCTTCATACTCAACACGGTGTATGGCAAGCAAGCTCTGACCACGAGACATCCTCTTTATACACCCCTGACTGTCAGAGAAGCCCACATGAGCCAAGAGTGCTCAGCACTTGCAGTGCCAAAGTGAGCGACCTTCATTGTCATCTGCTCAATAGTGGGAATAATGCACACTGAGCACATACAAGCACCTTGATGATTCTCACTTCACTGGGAGAACCAAATAAGTTTGAAGGTGAAGAATAATGGGCCTTTAATGATAATATACATTAGAATTACTTATATTAAGAGACGCAGGTGAACTGCTGCTCCAATCAGTAACATCAGCTCTGACTACTTAAAGCAGAGTTTTAAGCAAGTTGGAGGTCACTTATTGCTCTAGTTTTCTAGAAGAAAAAGTATTACACTAATTTTATCAAGAGAGGATAAGGCACAGAAAAGCATCACAAGGCCTGTTACTAAGTACACAGTGTCTTGGTTTTAACAACATCCCTCAAAGTCTAAAACCAGTCTGGTTCTGAAGAACAAGATGAGCAATGCAGAAAACAAATAGAACTTCTTTAAAGATTAGTTGTCTTTCCATAGGGTCAGAAGGTGCACCCTCCTACCCCAGGTATGTTTTACTGAGCAGCCCCTATGCTGTAGATCTGTTCAGACTGCTGCACATGAAATGTGTCATTGAGAGCTACTATAAGGAATAGTTTCCAAGAGATGAATGGTTTATCTTTATGTAATTTCCCATTTGTTCCAAATAAACTTTTTTCTCTATTCTTTTCTAATTGGATATGTTGTGGAGAAAGGTACTGGTTTTCAAATAGAATCCTACTACTAACAAGGAGATAAACCCCCAAAATCCCCACAAGTCAATGAAACACCAGTGTTTTACAAAGACTGTACTATCAATAACGTGTCTCAGAATCCTGTTTTATTTCTTTCAAACTTATTTAAATTTTTTTCTGACCACATAATGACACTATTTTTATCAAATTACAGTATAAAAACAAACACACATGTTGAATTGAAAACTATGAATAAAGATTTAATCTCCAGTCTTTAGTCTTACTTACAACTATGGTTTAAATTTTTCCACTTGCAAAACTATTTCTTTATGTTTACTTTCTGTAACATTCCTGCAGCCTAGTTAATTATACATCACCGTGGCAACTAAGTAGAGCCAAGATTTGATATTTCAACTTCCTGATGCTCTCCTCCTAAAAGCAAGTATTAGTACCAGCTGTTTTTTGTTTAATAAATAGAAAGTGGGACACAGATAAAGTATGTTCTCTTTTGGTTTATATGGGGGAACATTACATGTTTTTCCAAGAAAAAGAATTAGACCTCTGACATGTCAAACAGTCTCATTGTGTCCACTGTGCATTTATTAGCAAGCAGCAGGACTACATATGAAAGACTTTTTTATTCCAAGTTGTCTCGTTCCTTTGGTTGCCAGTGGGGCAGAGTAGATAACATGGGAAAATGTATTAAATGGTAGAGTAAATGTGGCTGATAATAAAGGATGATAAAGAACTGAGGGGTTGAATTAGGTATCATACCATGAGAGACAGGCCTCAGAATCAGCCAGATACCTGCATGCAGCATTCAGTAAAGAAACAAAAGGAAGAAGTGAAGGACTCAGAACAGAGACACACACTCTCTTACCATCTGAGATGAATTTTATAGTCCACATACAGAATTGTACAGTAGCTATTCACCACTTTCACAGGCTATTTTATGATGAGAAGAATTTCTAGACCCAGGCATTATTTAGAATGGTTAGCTGCAACCAAATGACAAATTAATATCCCTCAGGACTACTCATGTCCTCCTTAGTTCCAATCTACTTCAAACACAGAACTGGGAAAACTTAAGTCTGCGCCTAAAGGTCACTTTGACTTAATCTTCCTTTGGAGAAAGAGTCTTAATATGCTTTGCAGCCAGAAGGCAGAAGTCTTTCTTAAAATTAGGTGCCAGAATTTCAGTTCTATATTCTGAAAACTCTCAACCAACACTTACGACTAGAGTCTTGTTACTCCATAAAAAGCCACAGGAATATAAGAGGAATATAAGGAATCTTGCAATCATGAATGTCTCTTAATCATGCTGTGTGCTTGGGAGTGAAAACAAATTATTCCACAGACCCTCTTTTGGCCCATTTCCTTGTCAAAGGAAGACAAGCCTTGCATGCAGCCAAAACCTCTTCTACACAATTATCCCTGAAGGTCTCCAGCTCCTGAAAGCAGCTAATTTTTTTTTTAATATTCATTGGCAACAACATTTCTGATGATAGCCAGACAATTGCAGAACTTGCCAACTTCCCAGAATACCTGCCTGACAAATAACATAGCTTTCAAAACCTGAGTAGTATTTTACAAGAACACAATATGTATAAATGAAATCAAATGCATTGATAGGGGTTGATACAAATGGAGACAAAAAGTCCTTTGCTGATATGGCTGGGAAGGGTGGCAGAGTATAGTCACTATAGATAGTTTTCCCAAGCCACTTGGAAGGGCAGTACTGGCTAGCTGACTGTTGCTTGATGAACATTAATTTAGTGTAAAGCTATCCCTAAAACCTGGTAATACTCATGCTGAATGCATGATACTTGAGTTCAGCATGGAAGAAATATGGAATCCTTCAAAAGAGAAAACAGATCTTAGACCTGGTACTGCAACGTGTCTATCCCCTGCCAATGCAGACACAACCTTTGACTCCCCCTGTCTAACCTGGATCAAACAAAAAAGTTCAGAGCTTGTACAATATCACTGATAACAGCTTCCCAGCAGCCTCTCTCAGCTGAGGCTGAAGACATCACTGCCCGAACTTCCTTATCCAAGGCAGAAAATAATACTTCATAAATAGTGTGTCAACAGCAGGCAGTGAGGAACAGAGCAGTGGCACTTCCCTGTGGATCATAAGCACTGTCAGGGACAAACCAACTGCTCTAGGGCATCAGCAGTAGGCAACAGTTGCTGAAAACAATGAAGAAAAAGTGTTATCAGCCCTTGGCATTTCACAAATAAATATAACAAAATGAGAAAAGAATTCCTTTGCTTCAATGTGTTATTTTACCATAAGCAGCTGATTTTCACCATCTTAAATTTTGAAAAAATGACAGCTGATCAAGTACTATGTATGGCATTAATATGCAGTAAGACCACTTAATACTTCAGATAAATGTTACTGTTCTTGATCAGTGGTAAGCATTTGAAAATAATCTGTTTGGTTTGAACAGATGCATTACCTCTTCTTAGTATTGTGCATGCATACCTTTTTCCATTTAACCTCATATAAATCGCTGAGATTGATTTGATGATTGACTCAGAATTAATACCAAGGTTTTGGGCAATGTTTTACTGTCTTTTCTACCTGATGAAAGGTCCATGCTTCCTGGAAATAGACTCACTGTGGTTAGTGGTTAAGACACATAGTGGGTTAAGTCTGCAGGCACATGGGAACGTATTAAAAGCCTGGTATCTTCTCTTTACAAGACAGCAATATTTGGAGACCTATGCCCAGCTTGCCTAGATAAAGATAATCTGGAAAAGTTACTCACAGCAATGTTACTAACTTTCACAGTTTCCTAATACATAAATAATGTTTACCAAAATTTTTAAAGAAATGTTCTTCAAGAGTTAATTTTATCATGTGACTTTGTGCTACAGAGAGATTTCATATTACTTTAAAATAGAACTGTTTCAATTCATCTAAATTAAGGTATCAACCCTACCACTGTCTCCTGAGCTAACTTAAAAATGTGCATACAAATCTTACTCTATGTAAAACATTTTAATTTTAGGTCATATATGATATTGTTTTTCTGGTATATTTTGAAGTAGAACAATATCAGAAATTCCACTGCAATTGTGTGGAGAGAAAAGTGCCACAGCATAATGCTCAAACATGTTCATTTTTGTTTTACTCAGAGAAGCTTTTCCTGCAAGGGCTTAGAGACAAAGAATGGTTGGAAAGGCACCTTTAAAGGTCATCCAGTCCAATCCCCCTGCAATAAGCAGTGATATCTTAACCTAGACCAGGATGCTCAGAGCCCCGTCCAATGAATTTTTCCATGGATGGGATATCTGCTATTTCTCTGGGCAACCTGTTCCAGTGTTTCATTACCCTTATCATAAAAAATTATTTTGTATCTATTCTAAATCAACCTTCTTTTAAATAAAAGTTATTAATGACTGTGGTATTTCTCTTTTGCTTCTATAGACTTTCTCACACTAAAAGAAACTTGCTCTTAATTTATCCTACTAAAACAATGTGGATATTTGAATTCAGTATACCAAGAAAACCAGAGTGGAAGACATCAAGTGAAAACCCAAGGAAATATTCTTATTGTAAAAAAACCCAACCTTTGCAAGTCCAGAAAGGGTTTTGGAGAGCAGAGTGGAGCAACACGGTTTTTGCTGTTTTTCCTGTTTGTTTGGGTTTTTTCCTAAGGTACAGGACAGGCTGTAGTTCAAGGTCTCAAGAAAACCCAAATTCACTTAGATTAAAAAAAAGCTACAGTAAGATTTCTGTTCCAGAGAGATTTTGTCAAATCTGATTTGCCTTAAGCCACTGCTAATTCGAATTTTACAATGCAAGTTTACTTAACTTACTTAAAGGTATTACAGAATTTGCTATTCACTTAACTTGTTTTTTCAGTGTATTCTATTTCTAATCTTCTAGTACTCACTCATCAGTTCTTTGCAAACAGTGAGATTCACCAATATACTCATCCTGCTCTCTAAATGGTTTTTCCTCAAAGCCGCATTCCTTAACAATAAACGAGCATAAAAACACAAAATGAAACGGTTCCTGCATACATAACATGCATTGTTAGAATTCTTGGGGCTACTAACAGTTCATCAATGAAGATTAATAGCCTTTTTTACTATTATATTCTGTTTTTCTAGATTACAATTTCTTCTTTCATGCAAGTGCAGCAATAAATGGGGCAGATATCCATTTATTACTGAAACTGTTTGAGTTAATTTATTCATTTCAGGAAATAAAAGAAAAAACATTAACTTGATTCTCTTTCTAGCACCTATCAAATCAGAAGGAACCAGAGTCAACTCAGCTGAGCTTCACCAAGTATAAGGAAGGAGAAAGAAAAGGAAAACTGGGCCAGGTAACACTTATTGCTGACAGCTGTTTTGGTGTTTGAATAATTGATAAATGTTTTGATGAAAACAATTATGACATTAAACAACAATGTAAGGCTATTGTGTGTTATCTTGAAAATATATCTATAAAGCACCCACAGTATCTACAGCAGGGAAAGTACAGGAATAAAGGTGTTTCTCCAAATACGAAAATTTCTAAATATGTATTCCAAAAATTTACAAAAGAAGAGGCCTAATAAAAAGGACTAACTTGAAGATAGATTTCTACCTAGCATTTTCTAAAAGCAATAGAGAAAAAGAGGCATTCCAGTAGAACTTACAGAAGACAGAAGAGATATGTATGGTTTGACAGGAGAGGAGAGCACAGTGTGTTTGCATACACAATTTAATTATCAACTGATTGCATTATGATTTGATTTTTTCAACTATTCCAACAGTGCCTACAAGCTTTAAACCAGACAGATATTATGCAGCATAAAACCAGCAAAATCCAACACTGATTCCTGCTCAGGAGCTGTGACTAGGGGTAGTCTGAGAGATGGGGTACAACCTTCAGTCTGTCTAGGCCATTTTTAAGATATCCTAGACTTTTGTACTGAACAAGCATGCGAGATAATAGAGAAGAGAAAACATCTTCTGTAATGGAGAAATTAGGCCTGAAGAACTCCATGGCCTAAAGCCAAGTCATATATGAAGCCAAGAAGCAAGCCCAGACCTTCTGAGCTCCACCGAGGTACCTGACACGAGCCCAGATCACAGCAGACCTTTGTGTCACAACAGGAACTACAGCCAGGGTGAAGGACATGGCATAAAATGAACATGAGCTGTGTACACTGAGCACAGGCATCTCCTGGACAAGCTCTCCCAAAAAGTTCACAACATGCTGAAGCAGAGTATTCCTCTGAGAAGTGCTGAACTTAACATGAGCAGGAGAAAGACTGCAGTAAACTAAATTGCCAAAGATAAATTAGACACTCTAGCCAAAAGAAAACAGAGCTGACAGCAACAACAGATGGGAAGAGGAGGGAAGGAGAACAGGAACACAGCAAGAAGACGTGAACCATAAGGAAAAAAGCATTCTAGTCTGTGGGAGGACCTAGGTAGCCAGTTAATTACTCATTAAGGTTAGCAGCTATTTATTATTATTCTGAATACTTAAGTGAAGCCATTTCAGTAGTGCCCAGGTGCACTTACATAAGGCAGATGACAAGCAGACACCTCAGCTGTTTACTGATAGCTGAACCTTTCCTGTTATTGACAAACTAACAGGGTAAATTATTTAGTGTGAAATTTTATGTAGGGAAAGAAAATTTTTACATGGAAGATCATTTCAATAGAGGGCAAATTGCTTTTCTGCTTCAAACAAAACAATATCCAAAATTTATCACCACCTTTTCTCCTGTTTTTTTTTTCAGTTAGCAACCAAGGAATACTGTACGAATATTTTAGAAAGGATTCTAGAAGCTGAATTCAACCCTAGCTACTGCCAATCACTTCATTTGCAAATCAGGTAAAACAAATACACA
Source organism: Sturnus vulgaris (assembly GCF_052056855.1). Taxonomy (NCBI): domain Eukaryota; kingdom Metazoa; phylum Chordata; class Aves; order Passeriformes; family Sturnidae; genus Sturnus; species Sturnus vulgaris. Next base: position 20,076,482 of record NC_142249.1, on the reverse strand, counting down.
GAAGGATACGCAAAATTTAGTCTTTAAAATGGTCTTTATAATTTTTTCCTACCAACCAGCATGATGTCAGAATACTGTTACCATGGTAAAGTGAAGAGATGCAGTTAGCTACTGTTTTGCTGGGTTCCTTCTGACTACTTAAAGATCAGCTGTAGATGCAGGATAAACTATGATCAGATTGTGATATATTCATAGAAAAACATAATTCAGCTATTATCGTGTAGAAAGTAGTTTCAAACAATTCTTCTTTTCCCAACTGCTCTCCCATGTCCCAGTATGTACGAGGCTTTTCAGCAGAATGCAGATCAACAGTTCTGATCTCTGAATTCAGAAGCCTTTTGCAAATGTTGAATTCTACATGTGTAAGTAATCCCCCAGCAATCCACACGTGTTCTGGAACAGCACTACACGTGTCCCAGAAGAGCCCACCGAAAATAAACAGCATCCAGCTACCAAAGCAGTCATCTTCTGAAACTTAAAAGGTTCATTTGCAGCATTATGCTCTAATAGCCTACCAATTAGATCTCCTTTTAAAATGCCAGTGGCTAGTTTATTAACAAAATTTCATAATTAAGGGATTGAGAATGTATATATTAATTTGCACAATAGATGTAATTGTTTGACTAAAATAAAGTTTACTAATTTTTGACATTCATTTCACCTGAAAAATTCTTTCCTGGTGCTACATAATCTTCAATGTGCCCAAACCCCCAAACATAAAGAAAACATGACTCATAATCATGGCTCACATTATTACCTTTTTTTTTAAATCATGCTGCAGAACCTTATTCCAATTCATTCTCAGTATCACAACAATAGAATTTGCAGGAAGGGAAACCATGGTAACCAATTAAATGTGCTACAGCAGCTATCAGCTCAAAAGAACATGCAGTACCATCACACTTCAACGCCTACCACTAGCACACTCTCTACCCATTTCCTCTTTATCCTCATCCTAATTATTAAACAAGCTCTCACCACAAAAGGCTACATTGCAAACCATGTCTATTGTTGCTGTCATTTGCTATAGGTCTTAACATTAAGCAATGTAGTACTCTTTTGCAAATTTAAAAGCAGATCTAATGGCTCCAGAAGTGAATTAGGAATTTTCATTCTTTAAACCTGTTTGGAACATTGAATTAACATTACAATGTATTTTATACTTTTTCTTTCTAACAGAGTCTTGCTGGTATCTATGGACACAGATATAAATCTGTGATAGTTTTCTCATGTTAGTGATTTTTTTTAAACCTCAAGATTGCAAAACATTTTCAGTGACATTCTCTGATTGATTAATTAATTAGTAAGGATTGGTGAATACATCCATGATTAAGAACAGGCATTAAATACAGTAGGGTGCTGATTTGCTGCTCTCAGTTGTTTTTATGCTTCATTCTCCTTTATATGGTATCTGAGCTGACATAATTTTACAGGCCTTCTTAGGCTCTGAACATCAGTTTTATTCGAAGGACAGCTCTCAATATTTAGTCAAACTTTTATACTTAAAATAATATTTAAATTATCATTTTCTTTTTCTTTAAGAGCCTACTTCTACCTCTGTTAGAAATTCTAAAAAATTTATTTTCTGAATAAATCCCACCATCTTTTGTTTTTCAAATTTAGATTTAAAAGGTAGTCTGCCTTTAAAAAAGTCAGGATGCAAATTAATTGCACAATAATGGATGAAAGTAGACAAAAATAGCTTATCATAAGACGATCAAAATGCAGCTTGTTACATAAGTGAAAAGCAGATTTTACAGTAGCTCAACAGCAACTTTAAAAACTGAAAAGTTTTTTTGGGTAGGAGTCACTTTCCCTACCTTACAAAGAAAAAATATTAAAAATCATCACTTTTAACTCAATTTACTATTCCAGAGTATTGCACTAAGAAGCTGACTGCCTTGCTTAAGCTTGCAAAAAGTATTTTTCCTGTCCTACATTTGGTCTTTTAAGTGGTGCTAGGCTATATCTGTAGCTATAGCAGCTCAGGAACAAGATCTTTAGATCTACTAAAGCTAGCTCCATAAAAGCACCACAGCCTAATGCTTCACAGTGGTCAACAACTCATTTAGAAGGTTTAGAGAACAAAGAACTAAAACACGTGGTGTGGTTCATCTCGAACAGGATGAGCAGTCCTGGCCGGTATGGACACTGAGATTTTGGACATCAGCTACAATAGCTGGTGGAATCAAATGTAACACTCAAAGTGTTCCATGATGATTTGGGGAATTATCTGGCTTGGGTCCTCAGGACAAAGCACAAAAAGCTTGTTCTTCTCCATTTCAGAAAAGATGACTGGAAACATTTCATTACAGAGACATCATACCTTGCCACAGGAAGGGATATGATCCTGTTTCACTAAACTGCTCTTCACGACTGGATGCACTGGGCTTTTCAGGATTCCCAGGCACGCTGACACAAACACAGGAAGAAGACATCTGCCAGAGCTGGGCGTGCTGGGCCGTCTGTCTCACTGAAATGCCTGCCTCCCCAGCAGAACCATCGGCAGCTACAGGAAACAAACCTGTCTCAGTCTCAACATCAGCTGCTCCTACCCAGAGCTACCACCAGACTTTCATGTGTCGATGAACTGGGATTTCATGATGCAATAGCACTTCACAGGCAGTTTCCAGTGTGCTCTAATCAGAACTGACACTGTCAAAGACTGACACATCAGACAACAAACAGTGAGAGAGATTGAGTAGATACACAGAAATACAGAGGGAACCAAGTATTTATGTCGAGAGTTGATAGTACCTTCAAGAATCTAAATTTTAGCCAACTTTTTTCCATTTTTCCGCCAAAATGTCCCTGAAAACCAACGAGAAAACAAGGATATTTAATTTTATGTTTTGTCACTGTGTTATTGGAGAATTAGAGCACCTCTAGAGAATTGCTGGGTTAACTTCATAAAATTTTGGAATCTGTTCTGTGTCTATTTTTTTTATGGAACAGCTGACCAAGTTTTATTTTCTCCTACATCTTCTTAGAGGTAAAACAAAGGTAAAGAAAGAAAAGCAAAAATCATACTGAAGTGATTTTAAAGTTAACATGACTGCTTCAGAGACAGAGTGGCACTTAAACCTAGTATGAAAATAGCAAATTGGTTCATATAGCTAGAAGAGAAAGGGTGAAATTAGACACCCTGAACTCAATCAAAGCTTTCTGTTGAACTTGGAAAAGTTTTGTTCATACATACCATCCTACTGACAAGCTCCATTTTTGGCCATGGAAATGACATTCTTAAATTCCTGCTGGGATTATCTAAACTGCAGATGGGGCTATCTTTGCCATCTGGCAAAGTAGTGACCCAAGTACAAGTGATGCTCTCAAAAAATGATAGAGCTACATAAACTCATCATGGCAATCAGAGCAAACTTCTCACAGTCAGGATGCACAGAGAGACTGCAGAAAGGACCTAGTCTTTAAGAGAGGCTACAGTGTCAGAACCACAGTCAGTGGGCATTTTGGCTAATGTTTATATCCTGCATTTATAATTCCAGGGAGAGGAAAAATAAAAATGGAGCAAAATTCTCCCTCCAGTCAATGGAAACACTCCTGCTACACTGTCTAGTAGTAACAAAAAAGAAAGTCTAGTGATAAAATTCCGGTGTGTGGAAGACGGAGCATCACAGTTCACAGAATTACACCTAAGGTATGAGAGTTAACACCCTCCTTCTTACACTTGGAAGGTCAACAGTGAGACAACAGAGCATTATCTGCTGTGGGAAGGAAGGCAGCCACCTAGACCCACTGCCCTTGATACACAAGACATTGAGCCTTAAACACCATGAACTGGCTGCAAGATGCTGCAGTTTCAGTCTCTGATGTGTTTTCCCAAACACTGAATTTCGTCAAAATAAATCAATGATAACAACTTTGCTATCATTTGAAACATTTTCCCAAACTGATTACTATCAACTATCCAACTCTTTTCTCTACTAGATATAAAACTGATTTTATTGTTTTCAAAGGGGTTTTCCAGTGTGAAAGAGATACCATCAAACCTGGGAAAAAAGCCATATTTTGACTTGCTGGACTGGAGGTCCAACCCATAGCAATACATCCTACAAGATGCTTAATAGCTTCATCTTAGACTGTAGGCACTGTGCCTTCTGCACCATTGGAAGCAGGGGGTGGGAGCCCTGCCTTCAAGACAGATGTTACAATGACTGATTCTTTTTTGCTTTAAAAGAATATTTCAAGAGCAGAAGATGATGAAATTGAGTATTATTTTAATAAGAAATATCAAATTTACAATGTTAATGGAAGCCAGTGTAAATGTCAATAATGTTTCTTTTGAAACCTTATTACTACAGAAACAAATATCCTATGAAAATATACTCTTTTTTTTCCTGAAAAACTAATTCATCACAACCTATTATTTCAAGACATTATTATTTTAATTATAATCTTATTTTACCCACATAAAACTTCCAGTAACTGCATCTTCTCCTTCAATGCTCTTCTGTCCCACTTAGATTTACAGCATTGCTAATAATCCCCATCTTCCATCTGAGTACCGAGGTGTATAGCACAGGCCAAACCTCCAATATCTTAAAAGTAATTAAGCTATTTAAAACTTACAACTGTTTTTTATTTGAGTTTTTTATTTATAGCTGACTCACTTGCAGAGTGAAGAATTAGATCTGCAAACACTGTTAGCTAAGAGGTGTTGAGACAGAAAAGGTGTCCTGATTTGTTGCCATCCCAAGAAGAGACTAGAGAGAACTAAATGTTCTTCAGCAACAGCTACCTAGCCACTACATGGCAGGCTAGTCAGGGAACTCATAGGATGCCTTTTATTTCTTGGTCACCTGCTCTCCCAACATCTGCATGGGATCACATCTGTATCACAGTGGGAGAAGGGCAAAGTGAAGCCCCACCAGCAAAACCTCAATTGCTGTTATCCTGATGGTGCAAACAATAAGGAGTGTTAGCAGTTCAAAATGGGGCAGGGAAGGTTAGAGACACCAAATCTATAACTAGGGTAAAAAAGTATCATGATTAAAAATAATTAAAAGCATCACAAAGAATTTTATGTTCTGAGGTCAGCCACGCAGTAAAATCTTCTGAATATTTTATAAATTTAAAAATGAAATATTAATTACTGACCTTAATGCCAAAGTATAGGTTCCAGGTTGCCTTTGGCTTTCACGAATGAGATAGCTTCCCTCTGCAACACTTAATAACTGGTCAGCTTCCTCCCTTGAGATCATCCCATGGAATCTAAGGAACAAAAATGTTTATTTTGAAACACATGCCTCTTCTCTCTTAAATCCCCTTTTTGTCTTCTTTTAAAGAGCACCAACAATAGAAATTAAAAACGAAAGAAAAGAGAAAAAAATTACTGATTTGCAGGGATTTACAGTTTAAACTAAATTTCCCTTTCTGCCTGTATTTGAAGTTACTTTAAATGGTTTAGAAAGGCTTCTAGGAAAGAATATCTATGAAAGAAATACATTGTTTTTAAATCCGCATCTATCAATTTAATATATAGAAATAAATCTGTTTATCTCCTGCTGGCTTCACATGTTTTGTGCTAATGGCATGCAATCAAACATTTTAAAGCATTTGAGATTTTTTATGCAATCCCTGAGATTTTCGCAAATTGCCATAATCTCAGTAATTGCTGATGCAATAACCCAGCAACACTACACATCTTTTGCCAAAATAAACATAAGTAAGATCTGCTTTTGTTTCTCCACACTAAATGTAACCATCTTTGCATTAGCAACCTGAAACAGAAGACATACATAGACTGAACATATACTGAATTTGGGATCCAAATATCTTTTTTTTCCTGAACAGAAACACCTTTTTTCAAAGCCAACTGGAGAAGGAGATGGAAAAAGACAACCCCTTGAAAGTACAGAAACGTATGTATGTTTTTCTCACTTAAAGTAGCACTCAGTGATATCCATATCCATCAGAAATTGCAGCTGTAATTTTAGGCAGACAAAAGTGATGGCACTGTAATAATGATCTGATGGTGAGACACACTGCTGTAAAACACGCAGAAGAAACAAAGAGCACAGAGGAAACACTTGACACCTTTTCTGTAGTTATTATTAACCAGTATGTCAGGATAAAACAGGATAAATCACTTTCAGAGATGTTTGTTACTTACTCTCTTCCATAATATTTGGGTCTGTTCTCTACCTAGAAGAAACAACAGAAATTGTAATGTTTCATAACAAGAGAAGCTATACAGTAATACAGTAGTACTATCTACAATATAGTATTAAAAACAGAAAGGGATATAATATGAAAGTGCAGGCAAAAATAATCTACAACAGAATTTCTTCTGCAATTAGAACATATGGGAAACCAAAGGGAGACCTTCAGAAAACATTGCACTTGTTAAAGTGGATGTGTGTGCTTAAAATGGAGTGAAAAAGGATGAGCTACTTGGATCGTGTCAACCTCAGGAGTCTGTGTATACAAACTGATGGCAATAAATATTGCTTTTACAAAGTACCCAAAAGGGGAACTGAGTTTGCATTTCATGCATGTAAGTGCACCATATTGTTGAGTGCATTAATACAAAGAAACATCTATAAAACTCTTAAATTTACAGGTTACCTTCCATCACAGAGCTGGTGTCCCTGCTGAAATAAAGCCACTACTATACAACCCCTCAGAGTGAGGGCAAATGGTTGAGTGAGTCACCAAGTGCCTAAGTCCTGTACTTTTTGACTTCATGAAACTGTGTGATCTGCAGTATCACCTAAAAGGCTTCAAAAGCAAGTGTGCATGTGTTATGCAGTGTAACTCCACCTTGTCAGTGCTCCAGAGACCTTACGGTGTAAATGCACAGAACATGCAGGGGTGTCATGGTACAAGCTGCCTGATAATTATTTTAGGTGAAGTAATGCATCTTCATTTGTCCAGGAAGTTTAGAGCCAAGTGAGGAACAGCAGATCTCACTGAAATCAGCTAATAATCTAAACCACCAGGTTATCTTTTCCTGCTAAATTTAAAGGGGGAAACTCTTCAGAGAGTAAAAGTCAACAGTTATACAACCTGAACTACAAAAATATAAAACAATCCAGCTATGCTGAAACACAGAATGCCACTTCAGTTTCTTTTTCCCAACTTTTCAACAAAAAGCCTAATAATACTAGCACTTCTCTCCAGTTTTTTCAATGGAGTATAAAGATTTCAGATATCCAAAACAAGACAAAACAACATACATCCTGATGTACAGTCTAATAACAATTCCTCGACATTCCCGGCAAATAAAAAGCTATTGTAATGATTCATCACTTTGGAAAAAAACATTCCATCATGGAAAGACTTATCATGTTCTAAAATATTTCCTTTTCCTTTATAACAGCAAACAAGACTTGACTGGTATGACAGTTGTTTTCAAAGGGCCTGAGAAGACTGGATCGTTTCAAAAAAGAAGAAAGGTCTTAAACATTTTTTGCTAAATGTAGGCTATTTCTTCAATAAGAAGATAGCAACAGAGAAAAAAAAAGAAAGCATTTTATTGTTGTTGTTATAGAAACTTGCAACAATTCTTAACTAAAACCCTTAAGCCAAGACACTAGTTTAGGGCAGTTGTTAAAAGAAGAATCCTATCATGAATAAGATTTTGTTGTCTGTCTAGTGAGATTTTATATTTATCTCAGTGAATTTATAAGACAAAACTGGCAAATTTACATGAGCAAAAGGATTCCTTTTCAGAAATGGATTAGTAACTTGACAGGGCATCTTCAGAGTACTGAAAATCTTAAGAAAATTTATAATATACTCTGTGCAAACAATTGAAAATGTGAACAGGCAGATGACTGGAACAAAGCATCTGAAAAAACCTCAACAGGACTTCCAGGCATTTGTAGCTAAGCTTGCAATTCATTTTGGTGGATTATGAGTTAAAAAGGAAAATAACCACTTCTGTTAACACCGTCTCCACTGATCAGTTTTACCAACTTTAAATAACTTCAGCATAAATGTTGATGTGCAACACTTTGCTTGCATAAGACTCAGTGCAGCTGGAACCTCAATTCACTGAGTTTTATTGCCTGTTTATTTGTATTTTGGGGGTTTTTCATCACTTTTTACATTTATGATAATATTAGGGGGTTTTGACATCTATATTGACATACATTAAGAAAATTCCATCAGAACTCAGCAGGGGCCTTCTAATTCACTCAGAATTACTGGGTTACACACAGAGTGTGGTTTGTGTGCACTGAGAAAACCACACAGACTCCCTGTAAGCCAAATTTACCATGCAAGACAGTAAACACTGTTCTCAAGCTTTCTATAGAGCTTCTGACAGGTGTTGCAAAACCAGCCCTTTGCAACCTAGACACAGTGTTTATTCTTATCCTTAACTGCACTGGAACCAGAAGCAACATGCAGCTTTCTTGGTCTTTTGTGTTTCCTTGGACTTCAAAGAGCTCCTGCCAGACTATATTCTACAAAATTAATTCTACAAGTGACAATCGCAGGCACCCATGTATCCTCCCTTTGTACATGAGCACTGAAAGACAAAACAGTTTAGTTCAGAAGCTTCATTAGTCTAACTTTCAGTCTGTCATCCATAAGTTAAGGAGACAAAACCAAAATGGCTGGACTGCAACTAAATCCAACTAAGATAAGAAATAGATTTTAAAATAAGACGATAGCAAGAAATCTGTCCTATTAGCTAAAACTGATAGCTGAAAATACACAGTAATTATCCTCTGCAGAATTTTTTTCTGATTTGGCAGTATTTTTGGACCAAAGCATTGCTGAGTGTAAGGGTAGCCATAGTTGCTTCTTTTTCTTTGTATCCAGCAAAGATCAGCCAAACGCTGACTTTTGACTTCTCAGGATTTTTGCTTATGGGAAAAATGTCCTGTTGCTGTTGGCTTGGCAAGGTTTTAAAAATTGCTTCTAACTTGGAAAAAAAAAGAGGGGGGAAAGCATGAGATATTTGTTTTCATTGTGTTTATTTGTACACCACTAATGCAGAGGCCACAGGAAAAAAAATGAAGGTCTCCCTATGACACCACCAAGAAAAACAAAGATCAACAGGATACCTACCATTGCTTAATATATAACTTTTTCAAACTGAGGTATGAAGGCAATGAAACCTAATTTATGAACAGACAAATCAGGCAGACTTGGCAAGGACCTTACAGTAGACATTCCTTTGGAAAAGAGCTTAGCTATCATGAAATATGGAAAGTCATCCCGGTCAAATATCATAAAGCCACCTTTACAAACAGCTCTAACAAGGCTGTGCATTATATCTGCCCATCTATTCTGTCTTTCTTGACTCTCTTTGCAATACTACACAGAGATGCTGTTTAACAGGCTTATTAACTATTAGGATGAAGCCTCCTAAAAGAACAGAAAAAAAAAAGCCAGTGATTTTAATTATCTCCATACTACGTATTTTTTCATATAGTTATTTAAAATTGTTTATGAAATGCTTTCATATATCAATCAAGGCTGCCCTAAATATGCCTATGCATGCACATGTGTATATAAGATTATATTCACAACAAATATGAATTTCATGGAGAAAATACAGTATTAATTGGACAAACAGCATTATAATTTGCATGCAAGCCTCATGCAGAAGTGAAATAACCTTAGAATGTAATGGAATCATCAACTTTAACCTCACGGAGTATTAAAAACTCATCTCTGCTGCACCTTCACAATAAAAAATCCCAAATGAATGCAATACTCTCTTTACTTCAGCGTCTCTCCACTGATCTGTGTGTTGCTCTGATATGAAACTGGTGTAGCAGAGCAGAAACCTGAATTCTTTGTATTTGAGAAGCATTTCAAGTTAAGTAGGTCATTCTGTTGAATCCACCTCTCAGTATCAGCACTTGTACAATGTGTGCCTTTGCACATGAAATAAAGGGTTGGGGGTTTTTTATGGTGCGATTTCCAAATGCTTTTCCCCCTAATCATTGCTCCTGTTTTGTCAACAAGTGGATTACAATAAGGCAAGAAGAGCAATTTATGTGCTAATACTTCACCAAATTACATATTGTTCTTTCCCACTGACCTCTTTGATGTTCTCAGGACCAAAATTCTCTTCCTAATATTTATGAATTTGTTTATACAGCTGAATAATTCAACCACTTAGGAAAGGATTCTGCTCCCCACTGATTCATGCATGGCTGCTAATAGAAACCCAGCTGAGAAAGAACAGATCACAAAGCTCAACATAAGCAGGAGAGGCTGATACCAGAGAGAAAGGTTAACAAGTTACTGCTTGCTGAATATATTTTCACTTCAAATCAGCTCAGCTGCATAAATTGTTCAACACTTATATTGAAAAACTGTTATCTGCATTACAAAGAATTAATTCAGAAGTAGGAAAATGCACACTGATAATGTGCTGATAATATAAATTCTTCAATTTTACCTTTATTACTTAAAAATAAGCTTTCAAGAACTTTTTTTAAATGAACTAATTCTTCAATGATGTGTATATATGTATACACAATGACATGTATTTAATATGCTCTGTTCTGCAGCTATATACCTGACTGATTCTTTCACAGTTTTGTGTTATTTACTTCTATTCTCACTAGTTTCTAAATCTGCAGCTTTAATTTCTCAGTTTCCACAACAATGTTAATGGTGCAGAAACAGGTTTACTCTGCAGAGTTCAAGAAGCTATTTTAAAATACAGAATGTATTTTTTTTTTTTGTTCATTCTGACACAGGGACAGTTTTACACTTAAAGTCTGTCATATGCCATAATCTTATTTAGGAATAAGTTCACAGAAATATGACATTGCGGACACTAATGTGTTGAATTTCTTTCTCCACTGTTGACAGGACTTAGCAGTGTTTGTGATACTTTTGCAAATCCCCCTTTGACTGTAACAGGCTAGAGGCCACCATTCATCCATAGCAAATTTTCCTTTGCAAACCATTCCAACTTTTTTTTTACTATCTCTATTAGAGCTAATAAAAATTTCCAATTAACAGAATTTAAATTCAGTGAAAATGAGGATGAGAAAGTTGTAGTAGTCAGTGTGATTTGTATATGAAGATTTACACAGATGCTTTCATATTTGGCTGGTAAGTTTCTTGTTCTATTCTAAAAAGAGGACAATCTGTATCTGATCAATAGCTGAACATTTTCCACCACCCCAGAGGCAGGAAAAATTTTTAATTTTCAGACACTGAATATACTTTTATGTCTCTGCTCATTTGACTGGATTAGCTAATAGTATTCTAAGAAATACTACGAAAAAGAACTTAGTATGAAATTTACTTATGAGTTCTTACCACTTAGGACAAAGACCCCACCCCCTTCTCTGCATCCAAACTAGTCTGGGATATAATGCCAACATATCTTACTGAATATCCCACACTCCTTTATCAGTTTACAATTTCTCCCTGACTACAGAGTAAATATACTTTGTGCAGTCAAATAATTACAATTGTCATGTAAAGCATTACATGATTTCCTTCATTGCGCTCGTACTTTCAATTATGGGTTGGTTTGGGGTTTCTTTTTCATTTCTTTGTTGTTTTTGGTTTTTTCTTTTAAAGAAATCAAAATACATTAATTCTGTGGGAATTAAAACATTTACAAATGAGATCCTCAAAGCATCTAACTGAAGAAACAGAAAAATTTTCACCCATCACCACAAGAGTCAGGCAACTTTGAACATTACACTGTAAGTCTGCCACTATAGGAGTGAACAATAGCAGGACTCAAAGACAAGGCTCAGACAATAAAAAGCTTACAGTGATTGGACAGGTGTGATGTCAGCACCTCAGGGAACAGGGTCAGAGGGCTACCAAAAATCTCATCAAGGTTTTACAATATGCCTGTGTACACAATCACACACATACCACTGCCTCTTCCACCAGTGAAATACTTCTGAGGAATGGAAGGAAAAAGCAACTATCCAACAGTACTTTACAATAATAAGCACAAACCATTGAAGGCAAGGAATAAAATACTTCATCCTATCCAGGTGAGCACTCTGAATCATAAGCCTGTATTGTAATAGTAAGCTTTTACAAGACTTCGGATACTTGTGTATTAATGTAATTAAAAAATGTACCATAGAGAACACTCAGAACAGAACCTTCTTAATGTTGCAATGGGAATAAACAACTGGAAAAACTTCCATTTTTTCACAGCTTGCATCTTATCTTCTGTAGCTATCTCTCCTTCAAATCTCCATCCAACCTTATTTGAGGTACCTAATATACCTGCATAACAATTTTAACCGGAATACCTCTGCTTGGATGCTCATTAACAATAGAAATCCTTGTCAAAACAAAACTTTTTGCTATAATTGCTGTAAAATTCATGTATTGTTCTTTCCTATAGCTACATCTTGCTAAAGTGCAGGAAGTCACAGCTATACCTTTTTTAGAAATATCAAATTAACAGAGGAAAACGAGTGCTTCCATTAAATGCAGTACTTTACTTCTGCTAAATCTCTACATTTTAGTTTGCAAATTCACAGACTACTTGATAGAATCATGGTTGGACTTTTGAAAAAATGACAGAGAACTGCCTGTTTAATTCTGTCAAGTAATCCTCCTTGTGATTGAAATTATAAGCTATTAATGTTCCATCCAGAGAGTGCTACATCCTTCTGTATTTAATACTATGTTGAAGCAACTAACCTATTTCAAAGATTAATTTTCTTTCTCTTGGCCCAAGATAAAAATACTCAAGTTTTATTGCAGCAATGTAATAACTTCCAGTTATTCAGTAAGAGCTGTGTTTTGTAATACTGCCTAACATTTCAGCACTTCTGAAATTGAAATGAGTGTTTCCCAGGTTCTTCAGTGAAGCTGCAGGATGGATGTAGTTATGATTAAATCTTGCTGGCACCAGTGCTTGGTGTCAGCTACACCCTCGAGCACCAGAGCCCTGCAGAGGTGCTGCTGTGCTGAAGGCAGCTCAGGGCACAGCAGCAATGTGGGGTCTACTCAGCAGCTGATGCCATGAGCAGTGCTTCCCTAGCACTGCCTATCCATGGCATCCTGCTGTTACCACTTCAGTCCATCAAATCTGGGGCTCTGCAGAGCTTAGCTCCTGCTACTAATGAGTCTTAAGTAGTATGACTCAAACAGCAGCACCAGGGGAGGTTTTAACCTTCCCTCTGCTGATTTATTTCACACATCTAGCAGTGATGTCTGTAGGAACACGTGCATAGTTCCCCTGTACAGCTCTGCTCTTGCTTCTGTGAATTTCTGATGAGAAAAGGAGGAGAAAAGGTTTGTTTCCATGCATCTAAGAATCAAAAAGTAGTAAATGATTCTCAGTAAATGATGATACACATCAAAATGCTTTAAATTTCATTTCTAGAGCAAATGGATTTCCGAGTACCAGTGCCCCAAGGCTACTCACTCTAATCACAGCACAAAGTGTCCCAAGGAACCACTCTTTGGGCTGGACACAATTAAATACAGACATGGAATTACTGAAATGTAGAAAACTGAACACTGATACCTACCTCACGAGTGCAGGTTATTCTTCTAGGATGGGGAGCTTCCTGTTGCAACTGATACACTGGGAGGAGGCAGAAGTTGAATTCTAATTAATACAGAATCATTGTGTACATTTTTAACATTAAAAACTGCAGTTTAAATAAAGGAGACTTTCTGCAAAGTTTAAAGCAAGGATACCAAGGATATAAACATTTACCAACAAGCAGTCAGAAAAAAAGAATGTTGCAAGCCAAAACAGTATATTGATTTCCTTTACAACAAATTGATCAAGTAATATGGAATAACTAGGTGAGATCAGACAAGTTTTCAACAAACAGATCAGGAAAAAAATCATAATAAACACAAACTAAAGTTCATTATATGTCAAATCAGGCTGCTGTCAGCCTTTCTTCAGTAAGCAGATGGAGCCCAATCCCACTGTGCTGGGCACACACCCAGACACCTGCAGTATGTCAAGACTTTACAAGAATCCCTCAGAGGTGTGCACTATCAAACCCTTTGCCTTTGCCACTGCTCAGTGAGGACCCTTCTGAGGAAAGAGGAAGATGGCCTTTGCATCTAAAGATCTAAAGACATAACGAGTTGAGTAGCAGAGTAAAATAGGTAAGGCCCAAATTATGACATACACTTACATTTATATCTTCCCTCCTCCTTTTTCTCTATTTTTAAAATCAGCTTCATCAAGCCAGAACAGATCTTTGCAACCAGATGTAAATTTAATGCTACTAGTATGTGCAGACTTGCTAGTATAATACCAAAGGAATTAACTTTCAACTTCTATGTCAACTTAATCTGGTTTGGCAAGTCACCTTTAAAATGAGGCTGTCAACACCAAGTTAGTATTTCAATAGTACACTAGAAATAGCAAAATTGACATTTGCAATTGTAATCTTTAAAAATTTAATTATGTTTCAATCATTAGTACAAATACCAAGGTCTGCATTGTGGTATCAGCTTCTTCAGATAACAAGACCATACACTAATTTAACCAATACAATTTGACAATTACAATTCCCATTTGATCCCAACTCTTTTCCACTGGCAAATGCTGTATTTATACGTGTAACTTACATGGGAATGGAGAAAATGGCAAGATGCCCAATGATCATTGAATCATAAGATAAACTGGGAAAATCCATTCCCTTTGTTCCAAATAAAAAAACCTAATGGTTTTTCCTGTTGCTACTAAAATCAGTCATTTCCATCCTGGGCTGGTAATACAAAAATGATTTTTGCAAGTGATGAAGAACAGCACACTGGTATATAAAAGTGCAATTATCATTTTAGGCATAGCATTACCATTTATATTGCCAGTACATAGATTTCCTAGCTTCTATTGTAAAGCTGTATTTGATGGTACTGGAGCTTGTCCATATCTAATTCTGAGAACTGCAGAGCCAAGGAAAAGAAATAAAATGAAAGAGCAAGTTAAGATTTTTCTGAATTTCACAAAAGAGCAGAGGAGACCCACAATCAGCATGCTCCACAGAAACTGGCTGAAAACTGAGAACTATTTCCCACCTGACTTCAAGCCAGGCTGGAAAGATTTTCTGAAATGAAATTCTTTTTCACCAATGGCAACACCTTTCTCCTCTTCCAGTAAGAAGCACAGCAGGCTGACTAGCTAGGTTACAAAACAGGATTCCTATGGCTCCTCCTCTAACTGATGTATGCAATTCAAACTGTTCAACAGCAGTTTCTTTGCTGTAATTATTGCCAGGGAAGTCAAACAAGACATTCCTCTCATCTGTCACGAGCCAGAAATTGAATCAAACCTTGGGATTCAGAGCTTACTTCTGGACCACGGGAAGGTTCACCATGGCAGGCAAACCATGATGTTACAGGAGAGTGGGTGCACACAAACCATGGTGGAGAGTGGGTGCAAACACATTTGCACGTGCCCAGGCTTTCAGCTTCTGTCAAGCTGCCAATGGAGATCTGGTATTAGAAAGGTTCAACCTCCCTGTTATACATTATGGGATGGAATAAACTGAACAAGGAAGCAGTGGTGCCTGAGTTCACAGAAGGTACAGAGCTGAAAAAAGTAATCAAATCTGCCCTCTACACTTGCTCTCTAACCATGGTTCTCACTTAGCCTTTAATTCCTGATTAAAAAGTCTCCCACAGCAGGATAGAAATCTTTTAAAGTAACTACATTTTCTCAAGTGCCAAATCTCCTCAACCTTTAGAGAGAAAACATTTTCACAATGTGAAATGTTGCTTGAGCAAATCACTTTATCCAGCCTGAAGACACCAAGTTGAATATATACAAAATAATGCAAATATAAGTCTGACATCTCAAAACTGTTAAGTGAGTTATACACACAAACATTCTGTTTTCAAAATCTGCTTTTCACAGAAGACTCTTCTTTTTTGCTGTGGCTCCTCAAGTCTCAAAATGTCTCACATCTTGGCTTTTCTATCTACAAAGAACTAGAATTTATAGGTGAGCCACTACAATACTCTTTTACATTTTTCTCATGTTCTCTTCCATGTCTCTAAAGCTCCATTTGCACAGCCAAATAAGAGGTCATTCCTTTACATGGAATTCTTTTGTATTTAAAATGGCTGTTTGCCTTTTTTGGGGGTTTTTTTGGGGGGGGGGGGGGGGCGGTTCTTGGGGTTTTTTTTTTTTGTTTGTTTGGTTTTTTTAATGAAAACAGCAAGTTGTGCAGTTCTCAAGAGAGTGGCACTCTGACCTCAGGGCAAGGTACCTGGACTGCTGCCCTGCACACCTGGCCAAGGCAGCCTGCAAGGCCAGCTCCCCTGGGCTAGGGCACACATACCCCAAGAACTGCAGAGCATGGGCAGGCTGGTCATAAACCAGGACCTTCTAGTCAGGACTTCAAAAAACCTGCTTGTGATTTGTCACACCAGGCCAAACCAATGCTCTTGTTTTACTACATCAGTAAATTCCTGAAGAAAACAATTTGAGTTTTCTTAACCAGCTTAAGCAAGACACTGGATCACAGGAGCCCTAGAAGTTTGCAAGGATACCAACTTTAAGGCCTGAATGGAGTTTATGTAAGCCCTGGTCTAGGCAAAAATCTACTCCTCTAAATAATCTATGTTCACTTGTCCTTGGGGGCAGTTCAACTGCACCTATCTCTAAACAGAAGTCAAACCCTTTGATGCTGTTTCAACTGACATTCTGATGAAAAGAGAAATGAGTCTTTTAAAGCAACCACCTGAAACTTTTCCAGCTCTGACTTGGGAAAAAAAACCCCAAACGCTGAGATACTTACAGTAAGATTTCCAAACAGGTGGTCTGTACTCATCAGTATCTGAAAGAAAACAAAAAATCTTAATGTTGAGTAGGAAACATTTTAACACAGGAAAAACCTGCAGAAGCACTTGCAGAATTATTAAGATAATATTGCACCTAGGTTCTAAACTTACTTTTCACTATTATAGAACAACTTGTTAAACTTTCCCCCTTTTTACTTAAAATAAAAATGTGAAAAGTTATTTTCTTTATCGAGCTAGAATAAAAACTATAGAAACAAATCTGAAAAATGGCAAAAATGTAGATCAGAAGCCAGCATACTGTGAGGAGGAAGGAGAATATTATTTAACTATGTATATATTGATAAGCTCCATTTTCAACTACACCAGAAAGATTTTTTTTAATCTCAATTTATATTCCAATAAATGAGTTTCCATGCAACTTACTCCTGCCATTAGCTTTTTCCTCTTCTGGATGGCAATTAACAACTCTTAAAATAAAATCAGAGCGTGCAAGGATGATGAAATATTTTGGAAAATAGAAGAGGTCGTTTTTCATAGTGAGTACATATTAAAAGTACCAACATATTTCTACCCGGAGATTTTAATTCTCAAATAAAATTAAACAAAAAATAAAAAAATAAAATCCCAATGTCTTCTAAGTTCTGTCACCCTTATGACTTGTTTTGCAACTGATCTGACATTTTGAGCTCAGGGCTATGCTGCAAACTTCGATTCTGATCCACTGTTTTACTGCTCTGACCAGTTTCAGTTCTGATGTCACAAGTCACCACTTTCAGCAAGATTCTGTGTTTATCTGCCTTGGAGCTGGTGGGAATTATTCCATCCTCATTGCACCACAGGGTCACAAGCTGAGCCACCCACATAGCCAGCCTTGCTGTCTGAACCCACTTGTGACTGCAGCGTTCATGCTGAGCCCTGTTTGCAATATCTGCTCACTGGAAACACCTGCTGCATCCAACAAAATATGAATTTCTACTTTGTATTATAAGGTTACATAAAGATCAAGCAATCTGGGAACCTGTTGCTTGACTTTTGGCCTGAGAGGCATCTCCACTTGAGAGTCCTAAAGGTGTGCAAAAATGAGCCTGAAGCTGAGATTTTGCTTTGCCTCCCCTTAGAGTAAGCAATCTGTCTTCTTCAGATCCTTGCTGTAGTCCATCTCTCACACATAGTCATGTCAAAAATCTTTAAACTAGAGCTTAGTGGAAGAAGATATTTTCCAGTTTAACTGGCACAGACTTTGACAGACTCTCCCAGAACACTCCCTGCCCTGACTGCACTGTAATTTTGTTCCATTTTTTACCCCATATTTTAGCTCTATGCATGAAGAGGGTGCAGTCCTTGCAGACCACCTTGGTGGCAGTGGGTTTTATAAATACAATTCATTATGACTTTATTATTAAGGCAGCACTCAGTTAAACTGCCATACCCCTGAATATGATGGGGTTTGATCTTTGGAAGATCCTACAGATGCTCTACCACATCCTGCAGATCAGCAAGAACACCTTGAATCTGCAGAGAGACCTTAAGCAGCTCGTGCTTCACTGTGCTAGTAAAAGCAAATCAGCAGCAACAGATGCAGCCAGGATTATTCATTCCTACTTTGATACCTTTAATTAAGGCAGTGCCAGTCGATTCATTCCAGAAGCATTGCAACATGATCCCTTAGCAATGCAATGTCACACGGAAAAGGGGCAAAATTTTAAAGTAAAAATAACAGCTTTATTCCCAGAAGACAACTCTTACCCCACCTCCTGAATTCACTTTTGATATACTCTGGGTTTTGGCAGTATATGCACTAGTTGAGTTTACAAATAAATAATTTAAGTAAAGGACAACACACACCGTATTTTTAAAATATGAGCTGACTGTTATGAAAATACAAACATCTTGGCAGTCTAACCTATACTTGCTCACACTCAAGCCATACATGTAAGGGCATCATGGTTATGAAACTAAGAAGTGACAATATTTGTGCCAAACAAAAAACCTCAAACCTTGTTAAAGTCAGGCAAGAACAGCATTTACTTTCATACAAGAAATAGCTAACATTCAGAAATGGGAAGGAATGATTTATGTTATGCAGCTGTGCAGAAGGATTTTGTTAGAAAAAAAATCTGTCGGTGAGCTTTATTGCCTTTACAGTGTGAGAATACCCTCAGGCCATCCCACATGAGGTAATGAAAAAACAGAAGGTCATTTCTATTGTGATTTTTTTTAAAAAAGTGTAGTAGCAAACATTAAGCACAGTGAAAGAGTGAAGCAGAGGGTTTTCAGTGTTTGTTTCTGAGCAAGAAGGTTTCTATTACTAACACTAGATTAAATAGAATAAGCATAAACACCAGCCCTGTCTATTAGTTACCTGTTTTTAAAGGTTAACCAATGTGGTCCCATTTAATACATCAAAATATTTAGAAATTCATTGTTGGGAAAAGGGTTTGATTTTCAGATAGTATAGGCTTCCATGTACAGCATCTCCAATTAGGCATCTGAAAAACACTTACAGGCACGATAAAAAATCCACAGAAAATGTGGAACCCAAAATACATTTTCTCACTAATGCTGCAGCACTTTCTAATTAACGCAATAAACTCTACACTGTCAGTTCTCAGATTTTTTTCACAGCAACTCAGCTCTGCTAAATGTTTCCAGGATAAAATAATTTTCTACAAGCTGTGCATCAGGTTCTATCTTAACTGTATTTTCTGCCCTGAGATGCAATTCAACTTAAAGCTACTCTTCTCCAAAGACAGCTGATGCTATCAGCTCTGTCCAGATGCAATCCTACCAGCACTGCTCAGATTTTTACCAGTATGAAGACAGTCTCATCAGCCAGGACATTTTAGATCAGAGACACTGTCCATGCACATAAAGAGCAATTTCAAACTGAGACCAATTTCAAGCTGACAGACACTTTCCCTCAGAATTAGCTGGGCTACAAACACAGTGCAGATGATATGTATTTAAAAACCACATAGATTTCCCATAAGCCAAATTTACCATGGAAGACAGTAAACACTTTTCTTCAGCTTTCTATAAAGCTCCTGACAAGCATTGTTACATCAACGTTACTCAGACCAACTCAGACAGTGTTTGTTCTTACTTTGGCAGTTTGTACAAGCAATATTTAATGCCATCAGTTCATATATGTAGAATCCTGAGGATGACATGATCCAAGTGGTTCATCCTTTCTCACTTTGTTTCCTTCAGAAGTGCTATGTTTCCTAAAGATGTACCTTTGGTTTCCTTATATTCTAATCACAAGAGAAATTCTGGACACTCAGTACTTGCTTGCCATCATCTTCTTTACTCACTACACACTCCTCTCTTTTCCAGGACTTTGCCTTCCCCCAGCCTTAGCAACCTCCACCTGCATGTGAGACCTCTCCCTTCATCTTTGAGCAGCACTTTGGTTTGTTCCCCAAAGCTATTTTCTTAGGACTCACCTATTCATCCCACTCTATCTGCTCAGCATCTCATTCTCAATCCTTCTTGTCTTATCTTGTGTCTACTCCAAGGTTCCTTGCAATCTGCTTAAATGCAGAGAAAACAAAGACAAAAAGCCCAGAACAGCTCAACAGGCAGCTTCTGGCAACAGTCAGAGATGTCACAGTGGGCACGAGCATTACCCTCCTCTGAGCACACCAATTCACCAAAAAAACAACGGCCACTATGCATCCTGAGCATATCAGCTCACAATCAGCTGCAATTAAGAACTGAAAAGCATAGATTGACCATCAGAAATACTTCCACAGAAATGGGCTTCTGCCATAGACAATCATACAGCCATTTAGAAGATCATATACAGACACAAACACGAGGAGAACATCTCAGATTTTCCATAAACACAAACGTGACTAATTGTGACATTACAACGTAGCACTTCCCTACATTATTTTGCTTCTTTCTTACCCACTCCTATTTTATCCACTATATAAATTTGGACAACTGCAGTACTTTCAGAGTGTACATTTTAACTGCAGATATGAAAACTGTTACTATTGCCTCAAACTGTTTAGAGTGCTTGTCTTTGTGTATTCCTTTTAAAGAAAGAATAAAAATGTTTACCTCTGCTTGAAATGGCTGTTTCTCTCCCCAACAGAGACCAGTCAGTTCAAGGGTAGAGGAGCAGCAGCAGCTTAACTCTGCATGGTAACCCCATAAAGCCATGTAGGACTGACAGAGATTTCCTGCAGAAAATTCAGTTTTAGTTTTCTTTTACTGGATGTCAGTGCCTGCACCTTGGTCATCTCTAACATCAGAGATTAATGCTGTCTAGGAGCAAATACTAACCCATCTGCTCAGACATCAGGTCTTTCTCCACCTTTGGTTTTATTTGATAATAGTTCTGTTAAATACAGGTGAGGCCTCAGGTGGGGAACTTTGTGGAAGAGGCCAGTTCTCAGCCACGTGGACCAAATACCAAAATGACCAGGAGAAAAAAAAGTCTGATTTCATGTTCTGAACTGGTCTAGGACCAAAGAATGGTGTAAGTCACAAATATGAAAAGATACAAGAACGTATATACATTCTACAGCTAGGCACTAACCAGAAAGCATGTGTTGTAAGATGCTAATCTTGCTTTGTTTGGCAGCAGTATATATCAAAAATGAACTCCTGGAGAGATTCACAACCAGCCCAGTGGATGTGGCCAACAGACTCCTTTTTGTGCCTGAAAAGCAACTTCTAGAAAATTCATCTCCAGCCCCCAGATCTTCCTTATTAGCACCTTCTCTATGCACGAAGGATGCACACAAAAAAATCACTTGACTCAGAGGAAAAAAAAAGCCATAATTTATTTGCTGGTGAGATTCTCAAGCCACAAAAAACAGCACAGTTAAACAGAAAATGTCATTTCATCTCTGTTTTTCAGAGTATAAGTGCCAACAGCATTTCAGAAACTAAGCTCAAGCCATCACAAAATGTTTTCAACAGCAGCCAAGCAGACCCTAGCAGTGAGGGCTTTTACACACTCCAACCAAAATAAAACTCAAACAGCACTGAGCTAATTGAAGGATGAATAAAGCCACTGCCCTAGGCAGCAGCACTAAACCAGATGGGCTCCAACTCCATGGTTTCAGGGTAAATATGAGAGGCTGATCCTTGGCCGCAGCAGCACTGGAAGCTTTTGCAGAAGTCTCTGGCAGCAGGAGGGGAAGATGAAGCCAAGCAGCTCCTGGAGAGGGGCAGAGGGTAGAGGGTGTAGAAAACACCAAGCCTTCCCTGTCTATAGCATGTGTAGTGAAGAAGTAACGTCCTTCATTGCTCCTAGACAAGACCTTGGGATGCCCCTTTCTTTGCACAAAGCATCTTTGCACCCCTCTGCTATCAGGAGCAGTGACTTACATGACAATCTGTAATAGGGTGGTGGGCAGGAGCAGGACCTCGATGCAAAGAGAAAGTGTCACATGCGTGGTTACTGCCCTTTAGTGACGTCCTGCAGAAAACACCCCCTGCCCTGGCTTCAGGTGCCACACACAGCTGCCAAGGGCTGCAGAGACCTGCACTTCAGCAGTGTTAATAAACATGACAGAAAGCTGTGGTCAGGCTTTCTTACCTGGCAAGAGATGTTTTCTTAGAAACAATTACTTTTTCAGCATTTAAGTCCTTCACATGAATACAAAAAGGGAAATGATCCTCTGGCTCATTCCTGTCCTGCCTTCAGCTTTCCAAAGCAAAGGTGCAACAAGTTTGTTGACCAAAATATCTTGCACAGGCTTACAGCACATTTTTAAAGATATGACATGCAACTTTTTGGAATATTCCTTTTTTCTTAAACAAAACCTCCTATACTGTTGTTTTACAAAAAAAGTTGGGGTTTAGAAGTCACTGAATAAATAGTGTTAACCCAAATGTAATGTTGCTCTATCTGTGATTTAAAACAAAGACATTAATGACAAAAACCTGATGGTACATATGGCCTGGGGCCATGTGGGAGATCCCCACAGGGCTGAGAACACCCCAGGCAATAAGCACCACATTTCTGTATGTCAATCAGCAGTGATGACTGATACTTCTAGAATGTTACTGAGTCTTTGATGCTTCTTTAATGTTAACTTTGGCAGACAATTTCCTTTGAATTAAGAAAAAGAAAAATGCTTTGAAAACTTTTAGACACATCAAGGCTCTTCCTAAGACACCAATGCTGTAAGAAGCTTCAGTGCAAAAGTCTCCAAATAAACCATCATCTATTTTCTCCACCTTCTCCAGGTAGGGAAAAGACATCAGGCAGGCATCCAGTTCAACATGCTGGCAGGTATTAGAGCTCAGCATGGACTTCAGGGATGTGCAGACAGCTCACCCACCCAGCAGAGCATCCCCTGCTCTGAGCACTGAAAAAAGGCACCAATAATGAAAGCATCCCTTCTGTTGCAAGATAGCACTATATCATACACACTGTGCCCCAGGAATTTTTAGTAGGACAAAACTTGTTTTTATTTTCTCTTTTATTTTCTCTCATGCTTTTGCTTTTATCACTCCAAAAAAAGTACAATTAGGTTTCCAATTATTACTGGAGAAAAAATGATTAACTGAAAGTCAGTGTGAACAATGCCCCAGAAAGCTCCAAGGGCTAATGGCATTTGTGTGATGTGACCAAGGGGGAGACAAGAAAGCACACTCAGCAAAAGTGAAGGGGCCTAAAGAAGGGCATGCTCTGATAATTACATCAGTGCTGAGGGGGAAAGGAAAAATGGATCTCACTGCCATCCTGTTTCTACAAACGTCTGATCTGGCAACAATAAATTCTGTGGGAATGCTCCTAATGGGGTTGAATGAGACCCACTGAAAACAGCCAGAGTTCAATGCCTTTTATGAGCAGGTCTACTATTATTGCCTCTTTTGAATGATGGGAAATTTTAAGAAGCAATATTTTGCTTATCACAAGCATTGCTGCAGTGAAATGAACTCATCCTCTAAGTGATTAGACCAGGTTGCAAATCATTCATTTCTAGATTTTCATTTAACCAAATCAAGGGAAGCAAGTATTCATTTTTCCTCCTCTTTGCCAGAAAAAATACCGGCATATGACTGCATAAGTAATGAAAAATAAAAAATTTTAAAATCCTTGACAGCAAAAAAATTAAAATTATTATTAAATTTTAAGGTAAAATTTTCACATATGCAACAGTAACATGCAAAACACAGTTGTTTTTCTCTTCCTCTTGACAGTGGGGGTAGGGAAATACCCCATGAAAGCACAGGTAGCTTACTGTTTGAGATAAGTTTCAAAACATCTAGTATTATTTCTTAGTGTTGCTGAAAGTATAAAAATTTGGCTCTCAGAGAGGTAAAAAGATGACAAGTGCCACCTTGTGGACATTTAATAAAGACAGAATTTAAGTTTTCTTTCTGTTTCCAGGGGGCTGTATCAGTCTCCAGACAACAGGCTGCTGCTGATTTTCATTATTACTGGGACACACCATCTTTGCTCTCTAAGAAAAGACAGACACGATGGGAATTGCTTTCTGACATAGCTCTGCAGGTCAGTGCAGGTAAAACAACAGTCAGGCCAAAGGCTGTCTTGTAATCTTGTAATCCTCTGATTTACATCACCACATGTATCCTGAAATGTCTAATTTACACAGCAAACAACTTCCAACTGAAGATGTTGTCAAAATCAAATATGCCTCTCTAATGTATGTATTTAAAAGACAAACAGCCTACTTTTTTTTTTTTTTTTTAATTCATTGTGACAAAACCAACCATGTCTGACTGCAGCCCTGAAGAGATGGATCAATGAGTTCAGCAGTTTCCCATCCTCCCAATGAGTTATTTGAAAGGTCCACTGAAGGCTAATTTTGCAAGGTCATAATTTTCTGGAATAGCCTCTATTGGATGAATTGTCTCTTTAAGATTTAACAGGAAAATTTTCCAAGTGTCTTTTAGATCAGTAAAGCAAATTCTTCTTCACTGTAAATTCAGAGTAATATCAGGTTACATAAGCTTGAACACTGCAATCAGACTTCTTTGTTTTTAAACCCAGACTGGTTTTCTTTGTAGACAACTGTTCTGGTCATGGCCAGCCAAGTTTGCATGGAAGGCTGGAGAAATCTCTGTTGAGGCTATTGCTCTTATACTCTCTCATTCTAACCATAGCAAGGGATAATACAAGAGAAAACATTTACCCTTTGACATTTCCTTTGCTATTTTTTCTTCTGCAAATCCTTCTTTGTCTCCTAATTTAAAAGTCTGCCTGCACAGAGACAAAGCTCATTTCCCATTGCTTGCTTCACTTCTTCCAAACATTAATAATACTAACAAGGGCACATCAGTTTTACCATAACTTCAAGCCAGTGACAACTGTTACAGCCACGGCCTCAAGGCATTCACAGAAATACTTTTTTGTCTTCATTTCTCTAACATATCTAGCAGGGAATATTGATTGGAATTTGATTACACAAATATTCTGAACAGTTACACTACTAGTGAAAAAGAACAACATATTAAGGTATAAAAGTGTCTTCCAGCTGTAAATTCTTCTCCCTGAATACAATGTTTGTCCAGTCAAAGTTGAGCAGAAGAGACCCTAAAAAAAGGACAAGCCCTTTTGAAATACAACCCCTCCATCCATTGCATAATGCCCTAATTTGCTGAATGGGTAGACATGCTTTATCACTGTTTGCTTGGCTGCTTTGATTTGTTTTTCCACACACAACACCAACATAATGAACACAAGTTCACTTTCTTACTCTAAAACACACCTTTAAGTAGAGCATTGTGGCTTTACCAAAAGCTAAACCTCAATAAAAGAGCACAAGATTGACTCTGCCACCCTATCCCTTGGTAAAAACCTGCTGAGAACTTGTCCACCCTTGCATTTCAGACCAAGATAGCTGCTGTGCATTCATTAGCTCCTGGGGTAAAAAAAAAAAACCTAAATCAAACCAGCCATTAACAGCCCAGGCAAAAATCAGAAACTTCTAGAGAAAATTAAGAGCAGATCTGATTCCTAAGTGCTGGTATAACTGGCATCAAAACAAACAAACATGTTCCAAAGCACATCTCTCTAACTGTGTCAGATGATCAAATAGATGTAGCTTCTCCTTCCTCAAACTTAACCCACTTAAGCTCTTAGACCATCAAGTTATAACAAACCTATTATGATTCCTATTAGAGATTTTTCATTTTCTAGAACAGTTGTCAATAACACACACCATTGCTCAGGCAAAAATATGGCTTGCATTTACATCCTTATTTTCAGAACAGATGCAACTACCAAGCCAAGTACCCCTGCCCAGGATCATGATTGTTTTTTATAGTGCCATGAAGGAAAGTCCTTAAAAATTATTGGCAGGATCTGAGACAGGAAATGGAAAAATTGCAGTAGGATGCTTTTTTTTTAAATTGGATTTTAAGTTTTTATTCCAAAAGCCACTCTCTGATTGCTGTGAGCTTCTCCCCAGTCTGAGAGATGTACCACTCCTTACCTTGTCAGTTCTCATTCAAGAGGCCTCCAAATAAATGAATTAGGATGCTCTAGGTAGAAAAGCTGAAAACTTCACATTTCTTTTTGGCAATGCCATGGCTCACTGTTATAACTGCAGGCAAAGAGCTGTGGTGAAAGCTTTTCACCCAACAGCCCCTCCCTGTTTATAGCATTACATCCATCTTTTTCATCATGATTTTCCTCCTTGGCAGGCTCATCTGCTGCACTAGGCAGGAACCAGACAAAGGAGAGAGAGCAGAGCCAATCCATGGAGAAGTTGTGCTCTGGCTCCACTCCTGCACCACCCAGCACACTGTGGGATTGGAGCAACAGCCAAACGGGCTCTGAGGTGCTTTAGCAGCTCTGCAAGCACTGAGAGGTTTTCTACATGGGCTTCTCCTTTGTCTCTGCTCTTTCTGGGTTTGGGAGGAGAAAAGCAGATCAGGGGAGCTGGGAACAGGCTGCTGGAAGGAGAGCTGAACAGAAGTTTGGTACTGCCCTGAAGGAATGGGATAAATAGCTGGAAAGCTTGATATGATCAATGCTCAGAGATAACCACCAAGTCCTTTTCCAGGTAACTCCATGTTTCTTTTCCCCTACAGGAGATGAACTCAGATGGTTTTCTTTTCTCCTTTTTTTCCCCCACTAATTAGAAGAATGACAAATTGGTCCACAAGTAATGAAAACTTGAGTTATTAGCTCTCATGTTATCTTGGCACTACATTAAACAGGTTTCCAACAATTATTAGCTGCATTTCTAGGATATCAAAGCATCCTTACTGGAACTAAGATCCCATGGAAATGTCCACAAGTTAAAAGCAGACTTAGTCCTATATAAGAAGACATCTAAACAGAAAACAGGAACAGTAGCTGGTGAGAGAAGCAGAGGCCCTTGTACATGAGTTCATCAAGGAAAGATCACTATCTCTATTCACAAGTCTTGCTAACCCAGTATTCCCCTAGCCAGTATTGTCTCTCTGGATAACAGCTTTTTTTGGTGTCTTCAGCCCCACTATGACTTTATAAAAAGAACCCTATTGTGGCAATTGACAGCACAGGAAAACACATACAGACAGACACAAGGATAGTGATAGGATGTGACAGATCAAAAACCCATTTTAGATTTTAAAAATGGTCCTGGCCTGAGACAGCTTAGTGAAAACTGCTGTGAGGCAGAATATTGCAAGCAATTGTCAGAGACTGTGATACAGAGGACTTCCATACAGAAAGAAGGGCAAATGCTAAGACAGCTCTGAGACATGGCAAGCCTTGCCTGTGTCTTGCACAGCAGTGGGAGAAGGAATATGCCAGTTTTTTACATTTAAATGCCATGACTAACAGCAGCATCAACAGCACCCCACGAAAAAAGCAATAAAAAAAACATCTTTCTGCTTTTCATAGACCTTTCTACTAAGTGAGAAAAAAAGCCGACAAGCTGAGTTAGCCAGAGTGAGCTCTCCCTCTGACAGAGCAGTCTGCAACTCATTTATCTCACAGGCTCCTTGGGTTCCTGTCTCAGCAGTGCTGCATGCTCTGTCCCACCCTGGGGCTCACCATGCTTTGGGACAGCTGGGACACAGGGGCTACTGTTCAGCTCCTGCTAATTCTGAGCCTGCAAAAGAGCAAGTCAAGACTAAATTATCATCTTTGGTCTAATGCAGGTGGACTGGGGTGGGGGTATCTTCTTATATAGTACAATTCCAGTAAAATATAAAGAATAGAAGATGCTCCATTGAGTTACTGCTGTGCTTGCTGCTCTGCCACTGAGGAGGGGCACACAAGGGAGCTGGGAGGGGACTGTGGCCACAGCTTGCTTTGACATGATGTGGCACTGGGCAGATAGGTCAGCCAGGCACTCCTTGAGCACTGCAATAAAGCAGCAGCACAGCTACAGGCACATGAGCTCATCACTGGAAATGAATGAAGCTTCCTCTCCTTCTGTTTCTATTAAACCAGTGAAGATTTTCCTTAACAGTTGTTAAGTCCCATTTATAAATATACTGCTTTAAAAAAATAATAATAAATTTAAAAGCCGGAAAGGAAATTAGTAGAATTAATTGCTGTGTCAAAATTATGCTTCCTTTATTGGAAGGATAAACCAACATGTGCACATTCCCCCTTAAGAGAGAGGTGAGGAAGAAGTACATCCTGTTTGGAGGTTTTTTGTAGGCTTTTTTTTTTAATGAAAAATTATCCAAGACTGCACTGAAACACTGTGTCCAGATTCACATGGAAACCATAAAGCACAGCTGAAAAACACTGGAAGACTGGCCCTACCAAATGATTATCAGCAACTTTTATAGTCTGCAGTCTGCTGTGGACTGTCTATGTATCAGATACTAATTCAGCATTGAGGAGACTGACTTGTACCCTGCCAATGCAAGCACAGGGAATGGTCAGGTACTGCACTAAGGTACTGAGATTGTTTTTCAGAATTGTTTTCTTTTTTTCACAGTCCCCTATTTATGCCTCAAAAGAAATATTTTAGTCTCTCCTTAGCCATTGCTGGAGCAGTACTCTAAAACTTTCCTACATGAAATACTTCACTGTGAGGCACTGGAATAGGTTGCCCAGAAAAGCTGTGGCTGCCCCATCTCTGAAAGTGTTCAAGGCCAGGTTGGACAGGGCTCTGCTCTAGTGGAAGGTGTCTCTGCCCATGGCAAGGGGTGTAGGAAGTAGATGACCTCCAAACTCTTCTGTGATTCTATGATGCTCTATTGCACTTGCTATGCAATTTAAATGGTTGCAGCTGTGGTTCTGTAGCTGTGGTAGCACACCACAATGCAATGGGCAATAAAACACTTCTAGTATTTAGGAAGCAGAGTTTTACCTTTGTGTTTAGAGTGAAATTTCACATAAGCAAGCTACCTTGGGACATTCCGTTTCTGATCAAGAGCAGAAAACACGTATTTTTATTTCAGCTTCTTAAACGGCAAGACTGCTCTTGCATCAAAGGAAGCAGGAAGGAGATGGAGATGAGGACTGTAGCAGAGAGGAAACCACCACCTCCCACCAGCATCAGGAGTCCAGACCCAACTCAGCTGATGTTTTCAGCAGAGCCAGATCCTGCCTCCTGCATCAAAGCTGGATGTGACAGTGGGCTTCCTGACAGAACTGGCAGGCACCAAAAGGAAGTCACCTGCTCACCGTGAGCAGGAAGGTCGAGCCTGCAACTTCTTCAGACATCCACAACCAGAGGATGCAGTTTTCCTAATGCATTCTCCCATGGGACTACGATTTGGTCACATGAAAAACAGACCACTTTATCACATCCTATCAGCATGAGCAAAATTTTAACCAAAAGCAAACCAGCCCTGACATGACCAGCCTTCCATGATGCTTATCACAGAGCAGCTAATAAAGTCATGAAAATAAGTTCTGGGGTGAATGTATCAAAATAGATCACAAAAATTAGACTCACAGAGGAATAAATAGATTTTTAAGAGCACAATTTCCAGTGACTTTGAAATCACTTCATATATAATTTTCATTTTATATACCTTTTTCATTTAGAGTGCTGTAAATGTCAAATGCCAACCAATTCTTACACATTCACAAAGGCTGCTGCACATACAGCAATACTATTGGCTTCCCAGCTGGGTGTGACCAACCTTCCTCCCTCCTCCTGACTAGAATCAGGGCAAAGATCAATCACTCACTCCACACACACCCAAACCCCCAGAACAGCGTGGAGAACTGCAGGAACTCTTCCCAGCATCATCCCGGGCATGGCCAGCGAGGGTGCTTGAGACTCAGATGTCATGAAATTCCCAAGTCCTAGTTATACTGTTAAATGCTTTAGAAGACCAAATATTTCAGAGACCTTAAATGACACTTTTCCTTGTTTCAACACAGACTCAAAAAATCGACATCTAGATGGTTTTTAATTTTCTGCCATCATTTGTGAAGATGTACAAGCCAAATACAATCCATGGCACTGAAAGAATAACCAAGTCAGTTTATGATTTTATGAGGGAGGAGGACTCATCTAGTAACTACAGAAGTGCCCTTGGGCCAGGTCTCGGGTCTGTTTCGTTTCATTGTGAAGACATTTGTGTGCAGAACTGTACAATCTCTGTCCACAGGGTGGAGCAGTTCAGTAGCCTGAGCTGTGGATGTTCAGAAAAACCAGAATTGTCCTAACAATGTTCATTCAGCTTAGACTGCACAGAGCAGTTGCCTATGTCTGCACCCCTGGGGGATCCTGATTAATCTGCCTTTATTCCAGAATAATAGCACAGTCTTCCAAAAGGCTTGTGCTTTGAGTTTACTGATTAGAGCAATATTTAAATTATTACTATAGTACTGCCACTGTGAGTAAACACAATTTTTTCTTGACACTGAGATGTGCTTTCTGTCAATGGAAAACTGCTTGTATACCTAAGGCCTCTCAGAGAGAATTAGTGAGACAATAAATTCCCAAAAGCTGACAAAGCAAAAAGCATCAGCTGAACCCAAAACAAACAGAAGAAACCCCATGTTTACACCTGAAATACCAGCCCTTGGCCAACGTGAAGTATTCATCAGGAAAGCTTCCTAGATCCCCACATTCAGAGGGTCCTTCAGTTCAACATCGATGAGATTCTGTGTTACACAGGCTGCCTCCATTCTTAGTGGAGCTGCTGGTGTCAAGGAGGAAAGGGATGAGCTGATGATAGAAAATTCAAAAATCTCACCTTAATTCATTACTTGAGCACACAACTGGACATGTCCTTTCCAGTTTCAGCAACAATTCTCAAACTTCTGATTTCTTTAGATTCTTATACTCACAACTGAAAGGAAACATAATTTTATACTAGCCACTGTGTAAAGCACACTTCTAAGCACTAAGCTGAGAAGCCATGACTCAAATGTTTTCATTCTTGTCTATACTGTTAGTGTCACTTCTCTGGTATTTTGATCAATTTATACCAATTTACTAGTTAATAGATCCTATACAGGTTTTTCTTTTGATTGCATTGCTGGCAAAAACCTTTTCAAGCCTGCTCTCTTTATTTGTTTCATTAGGTTCTATAAACCATGAAAAGTTAGCACAGCACCTAGGAGAAAATATTCTTATGACTCTCAGCACTTGGACACTTTTCCTCCCAGACGCATGAATGGGACTTGGAAGCTCTAGTTTCTCTCTAAAATAGTTTCAATTTTTAACAAATCACCTTCATTTTTAAATGTTAAAAACCCCACAAACCTAAACATTGTACTAATATCCCTAAATAACTTCATCTAATTAGACTATTTGTAGTTCCCATTGTGACTAGATGTTGAATTGCTTAAATGTCCTCTAAAATTAGCTTGATATCAGTCAGTAATGAATGAAGCCCAAGTATTTTTTAAGCAAGGGCTAACCACTTCAGGAGTATCTGTTGCAACCAGGTTAAAAAGATCACTTTCAATTCACTGCTTTTCTGGTGAAAAAGACCTAGCACAGGCAGTGCTACACGGGATATGTATTCACTTTATTACTCACCTGATACTCTTCAAACAGTTTTCAAAATTCTTTAGATTTACTTTTGTTTCCTTTTGGCCTAAGAAGAATCCGTGATAGGTACTGTTCCTAACATTCTACATTTATGTTCTCTGTAGTGACAAAAGCCCTACTATAAATGTCCCAATTCCATGAACAAGCTTCCATTAACTAGTTCAGTTAAGGAACATATTCAGAGATCACTTTTCTGGTACAACTGGACTCTTTAGTTAAGGGGTTCTGTCAGTAAATTTTACAATCGCAGGAAGCCACAAGTTTTAACCATAGCTCAGGGCCACATACACAAATATAGAGAATAACTTGAATTGTAGATGATCTGTTTATTTCCTTTTCTTAGAAGGCTCTGCACACAAGACAAGAAATAAGCAGATTAATTTTTGAGTATTTCCTATCCTACAGAGAATCCGCAGCATTACTTGCTGTGAGCCATATTTTAGAGGGAACACTTACTTTCTCTGTACATGTATTAACCAAGCACTCTCAAATTTAATGTCCTTTCCCAAGCAAAGAAAACATTTATTTAGAGAAAAATTTCTCTTTTTAAACCGACACATTAGAAAATATATGCTTGAACCAACATAAGTATATCCTACCTTTTGAAGGAGCCATGAGTCAGTAAGCACAGTTTGCATGGAGAACAGTAATCACAGATGCATAGAACTTGAAACAGTAATTTGTTAATTAGTATTTCAAGTATGGAAGAACTTATTTCAAAAGGTTCACTTCATATCCATAGTAGTAAATAGTCATAGAAAATTAATTCTGTGTAGTATGACATCAGAGCTCACAGCTGTGGAAGCAATTCTGTTAAGTGAGCAAATTACTATTTATGTGCTCTTTCAGAAATGCATGGACACCTGAAACAGAGGTACCATTGGCTTCTTTGTCCTTGTTCTTTCCGCCTGCAGCAGTGTATTGCTTGTTTCTTTTATTCTGATATTTTCCCTAAAGATTTATCTAAAAACTGCCCTTGTTCATCATCTCCTTATAAAACTATATCTGTCACAGCTGACTACAGCTCTGTCTCTAATCCCATTCATCTGTAGCCACCCATCAGAGTGCAAGCACTTTGAAGATTAAAAAAGAATTGCTTTGCTTCTCATTTCTTAACCACCAATACTCAGGGATGAGTTTTCATCCATTGGCAGGCTCTGAGCAAGAAGGCAAAAGCATGAATAACTAATGACAAATATGTCCATGAAGATCTCTCCTGGTTGTTCTGAAATGTCTTTCTTTATTCACACAAGAGAGTTGATGAGCAAATAAATGAACAGGAAGGGAATTCATAAAAGACAAGGACAACTCGCAAGCACTAAACATAAAACTATTTTTCTTTCAAAGTACAATGTTGACTTTCTTTAAACACTTTTCAGGATATTCAAAGACACAAACAAACAGTTGGATAACTTAATACTTCCCCTCCTTTTCCTTCTATATTTTTTGTTATCTTTCCAATAGTTGAGTCATCCAAGTGGAATGACAGCGTGCACCTCAGCTGTGTCACTGTGCAATCTCACATCTTAGGGTATTAACAGATGGCTTTAGGAAGTCTAGCCATAGAAACATGACTGATTGCTCTTCCTGTTACTAGGAAGCTGCTATCCTGCAGGGATTCAGCACAGCAGGACTGGTGGGTATCCCTGAGCCACCCCTCTGCTAAACCAGGCAAGTGGCTCCTGAAGGCTGGGCATGCAGCCACCAGACTTGGTGCTGAGATGGCAGAGAAGGACATTGGCTTATCCACCATTCCAGCTGCTGCATCAGGCAGCAAGAAACAGTCAGAGAGAAAAAGGAGACTATACCTGTAATCACCACAACCTTCTGTAAGGCAACACGACTGTGCTGTAAGAGGAAAAACAGCACTAGAACTGGACATCTGCTCAAATTCCAGACATTTACACAAGCTGCATGTGAAAATGCACCCTTTGTGTGGACTGAGATGCTTTTAAAATCCCCACTAACTCTTAATAGACAATTCACATGGATATCAAACCTATTGCATCTATTACTTGCAACAAACAAAAGAATGAGACAACATCTCTTTTCTGCTTCCCAGAGAAATTGACCGTCTTCCAGTCTTTTTCTAAGGCAGTCCTTGGGCAGGACCTGCTTTCCACTGTTAGATCAAACTCGCATTCCAAGTGCTTGGCCACTGGAACACAAACTGAATCTACTGGTAAAACCCTGCCTTGGCTGGAACCATGAAAAAGTATGGCACATATGGGTGACCACCTAGAGTCACAATAGTCTATTTCTGCCAAGGTAACTCTATCACACAGTCATTGAATATCCTGACTAGGATCCCAAAAGGATCATGGAGCCCAAGTTCTGGCCCTGAACAGGCCAAAATCACAGCATACGTCTGTGAGTGTTAACTCTTAGTAGCCATGAACCCTGCTGGGATGACACATTTGTCTGAAGTAGCCAGCACGATTGAGGTAACAGAGGTATGTTTCCAGCTAACAACTTCCAGGCTCTCCTATTGCTGACTAATTCCAACAGGGGCTGCTCTTCCTTTTCCCATCTGTGGAGCAGCTGAACTGTTCTTTCCCATAACCCACACCACAAACAGACACATCATCTGCACCACTGCACCAGGGGAACATGGGCAGCCCCATATGTATCTTCCATACAGTCAGCTGTCAGCACAGGATATCTTGGAAGGTCATGAGTGAGAGACAATGATAAGATGAAGAAAAGAATTTCAAAATAACTAAAACTGATAAAGTGAAGTCTTAATGTTTTCCTCCCTTGTATATTTTGTTGTTGCATCATAATCTTGCCAATAAGCTGTAACTGAAAAGGGTTAAGCCAGGAATCCCTTAGGCTTTATGTGGTTTTCTGCAGAAAAACGCTGTTAATACTAGCAACTCTTTTCACAGCCAACTTTCCCAGGAGTCTCAAGCTGCCACCTTGGTGCAAACTGCAGAAAGTGCTTGTATGACAATGTGGGTTTGCTCTGAGGACAATGGCAAAGGGCAACCTCCAACAGGACCTGACGTTCAACCACCTGATAAGTGCACGTCCCTGCTAATCCAGGATCTGCAACAGCCCCAGCCTGGCCTCTAGACCTGTCCCCTTCTAGTACAATCTTTAGACTATGCACTGAAAGAGCCATAAAACACTCCCAAGAGCGTGGAGAAAGCAGGTTATGACATTTCCCAAACCTCTCCTCTCCCTCACTGTGCTCACACAAGTACACACTGATGGAAAGGGACCCAGGAAACTTGGGGAATTTTCTCCTCCACCGAAGTTGACATGGCAATTTATCTCAAACTTTACATGCTTTTGGAGCACAATTTATTAGAAGTAGCCTGAGAATGGTGAAATTTGGTTCACTGTGATATATCATTATAGGCTAGGGAAACAAAAAATGCAATATTGAGCCTAGAATTTACGTGAGTGAGCAGAACCAAAGAAACCACTCTCTTGAGACATGTTTGCTCAGGACAATTTTACCTGCATAAGACAGATGTGAATTTAAAATAGTACAGTTACAGCTGCTTAATGCCTTAAGCCAGATACATCAATTCAGACATTTATTTTGCCTTTCCTCAGATTCGCTGATATTGCTTTGGTACTGGGTTATGTTGAAATAAACAAACCCCCCCTCTTTTGTGGGTTATATTTTTAATGCTTTACTATGGGTCAGCTCCAGTGCAGTAACTGAAATGCAACTATCCATGGGCTGCCAACATCTATAATAAAGGCTGAACACTGTTCCTGAAGCTCAAAGCAAGCATGTTGTAGTCTGTCTTTGTTATGTGCTGAGACAAAGTGTGGCAAGCTACCCCAGCTCAGAGGACACAAGACAGTAAACCGTGCTAGCTTAACCATAAATTAATCACCACATCTGCAAGTATATTGCACTCACATACATTTCTGCATTTACACAACTTGCACTCTTGCATTCTTAGTTTAAAACATACTGTAAAGCTTTTACATTTGTGAAAAGCATCACATTCATTTGTTGATGCATATGAGGCATATTTTGCATATGTTGCATTGTTTTATGGTCCCTTTTTGTTTTCTTAAAAGGGTGCAATCCTGAGGTTTTACCCTCAGCAAAATAATGTTTAAAAAACAGACAGATACAGCAGAGCACCCCACTCTATCTTCTCTTGACTCATTATCTTTTACATGTATCAATGACATTTACTGTAACAACAGATGTGATAACATACAAAACCACCAAGTTACTTTGTAATGCAAATTTGTATTAATAGAATATGTCATGCAGTCGATCAAACACATGCAAATTGGAAAAGAATCACATAAGTTTTTAAAAAAGGTACCTGATACAGGAATGCCACTTTTAAAAAAGTTAAAATTTAAATATTCTTAATTTTTGCAGGCAAAGATTATAATGACACTCAGCATGGAGAATGTGTGTATTTCACCCTAAAATTTTTTTTTCCTGTTAGGGAAAACTACAGTATTTACCTCCCATGTCAGTGTAACAAATTACATATTTTCTAACAATGTAATTCAAAATGATACAATGTAACATACACAGGCAATCTGCCATTTGATCTCTGTGGTCAATTTCACTTCTAAGTTAAAGAGCCTGACCCTGGCCCTACACCTGACAACCTGCACAGCTCCCCTACCTGCACCTCCTGAAGTCCCATGAACTCAGTGACAAGATCTGGCATAAAATGACAGTTTACTGTGACCTATGAACCTTTTGCATCCTGAAAAACCCAAGCAAGAAATATAAATATGGGAGACAGCACTGTAGCTAAATCCAATACAGCACATGTTTTATTTGCAGAAAGTTATCTTGCAACATGTGCTAAACTTCTTCTTGGATAGGGTTCAATATGTGGAATAATATAGCAGGTGTCAATTTTTAAGAAAACCAAAATAACTGGGTTTAGTCTTTTAAGAAATTGAACCAGTCCAGGAATCAGGAGATGAATGAAAGCAAGCCATTTGTTTACATATGAAATAAAATCCACGGTCTAAACACAATGAATAGACTTCGCATCCTCTATTCACTTGTGCGGCACGAGCTTCTTTCAAGAAAGGGTAACCCGATTATTCTGTTAACTCTGTACTGACCTTAGTTACACTAATTTCTGTTTTCCTTTGCATTACTGCATTTACCTAATGTTGCCAGACACAATTTGAAGCCTTTTTGTTTGTTTGCCCGCTGTAAAATAGCGCATGTTAAGCATAAACAAGCCTAATTTAACAGCGTTACTTAGCAGAACCCAGACGTTCAACAGCTTAAACTAGAGTTTTCTCAAGCCGGTCGGCAGCACGCCGTCCCAGGCTGCGGAGCACGGCCGGAGCAGCGCTCCCAGAGCCTCCTTCCCCGGACTGACCGCGGCTGAAGGCACCGGCCCGCCGCGGGCAGCTGGCCCCGTGTGCCCCGACGCTCCCGGGGGTTCTCCTGGGGCCAGCCCCTCGTCTGCCGGGCTTCCCGAGGCACCCGAACTTTCCTCTGCCCCTCCGGGCCGTCATTGCCGCGGCCCCGGCCCGGCCCTGCGGGCGGCGCCCACGCCCAGGCGCTGCCGCGCCGCAGACAATGGGGGCGGCGGCCCCGCGCCCGCCGGGCCGAGGCGGCGGCGCTTCACTCACCGAACAAGGTCAGAGCCATCGCGGCGGCGGCGGCGGGGCGGGCCCGAGGGGCGGCGAGGGCTGGCCGGGCGGCGCGGCGCTGGCATTGGCGCGGCGGCAGCTCTCGCATCAGCGGCGGGGCGCGCCTGCAACACAAGTTTCGGCGCGGGGCTGTCAGCGCGCCCCGCGGCACCGGCGGCCGCTGCCACTTGCTGCCGAGGGGCGGGGCGGGGCGGGCGCAGCCCGCGGGGAAGGGGAGGGGCTGGGTAGGGCCGGGCCGGGGGTGTCGGGGGACGGTAGCCGGGGACGCGCACGGTGGCACCGGGGGCAGCCCTGCCCGCCCCCCGCCCGCTGCTCACGCTGCGTCCCGCCGCCTCGGGGAGCCATCTTGCGCCGAGCACGGCCCGCCTCCGCCCGCCGCGGCCGCCGGCACCGTTCCCATGGCAACGCGGCCGCCGCGCCGCCGGGCACAAAGCGGGGCGGCCCGCGGGGAGCCCCGGCCATCCCCAACCGCGGGGAGCCCCGGGCCCATCCCCAGCCGCGGGGACCACCGGGACCATCCCCAAACGCAGTCCCGGCTCAGCCCTCGGGCATCGCTGGGGCCGTCCCGGGCACCGCTGCTCCCCTAAGGAGATGCCCTGTGGAAAGCACCGCTCCCCCGGTCTGTGCTTCCTCGGCCGTGACAGGGCTGCGCCGGCCCGGTCCGGCAGACGAGCCAGCGGTCCCGTGAAAAACATGACTCTTTAAAGTAAGGTGAAAATTTCCACTTATACGCCAGCAAGTATGACGAGAGCAAGCGCACAAATTTCCCCTCAAAATATTTCGTGTGAAAAATTTCAGCCAGCCCAGCTGTCATAGTTTTTCGCTGTCCAGAACTGTAAATTTCAGCGCTGAGTTGAAAAGGCAACACCTCTCCTGGTGTGCGTCGGTCGTGCCGGTGGCGTTCGCCTGGAAGCAGAGCGTTCCCGGGCGGCTGGCGGGGCAGGGTGACCGGCCCGAGTGCCCGGCCATCAGCGCTTCCCCCGCAGCTCCCGCTCCGCTCCCCGCGGCGCCTGAGCATCGAACCCAGCCGCGGCACGACCCGCCAGTTTAATCCGCTACAGCTCTGCCAGCCCGCCGCCTTCAGCACAGGCTCAGCCAGGGCAAGCGGGCTCTGCAGGTGCTCTCAGGAACGTCACGGAGCCTGTCCCACCTTCTCCTGGGGCACTGTGCAGTGCGAAGGCTGCCTGCAAGACAAGGCTTTGGGCAGCGAAGAGCCTGAAGAAAGAAAAGCATGTGCATAGGCTGCAATTCATGGTTTCAGTCTTCTGTGAATGCAGCTCAGTGAATAAAACACCTTTCCTTACAAAGGCCTGTCTCAAAAACAGGCGGTTAATGCAGTTAGCTGCACTCAGGTTTTCATGGTCAGAATTCTGCCTAATCTTTGTTGTAGAGAACCAGAGGAAAACATCGTGGGGAGTTTTCAATATATCTAAACATCCTTCAAGACAAAGACATGGCATTTGTTATGTCTGCATATATTTCAAAACATAGATTTTTTTTTGTTTGCCTGCTGTTTATGTACTTCATTTAGTGTGCAAAGTAAAAAAAATAAATGAGAGTGTGATTGTTTCCTTCTTTTTATTCCTTCCCAAATAAATTCTAGCGTGATGGACCTGATTTTACAAAACGTTTTCATTTTGCATGTATAAAGTGCAAACATTTACTGAGCAGATGGAATACCAAGAAATAATATTTTAATTGCAGGGCTAAAAGAAGTTTAAAAATAGATGAAAACTGGTTTGGAAAAAAGTGATGCAAAAAAATCTTTGCAATTCTGCCTACATGATTTGACCTTTGTGTGCATGGAATGTTTTCCTTGGCTTTTTGGAAATAAGTTGGATCTTCAGATTTTTTTCCCCTTACGTTTCCTGGAATTAAATCCCAAGCTTTCATTCCAACTTCCTTCAATTAAATGGTCAGCTTTCACTCTTCCACAGCTCCCAAACCTTTTTTTGCTAACTATTCAACTGCATGTTTACATTAAAAATGCTTTCCTGTTTAGAGTGTAAAACTATTTTTTGTAATAGGCAGTATCAATACAACAGTTAAGATCAGCCTGAGTGATTTGATTAGTCATTTCAATTGGCTAATAATGCCTTTGCTCTAAGTGCAGTTATTGCTAAAACCTAGGGAAGCGTGCTGTCATTTCACAGGTAGTTACTGTATTTGACTGTGCCCGGAACAGTAGCTGATCGGAGTTTTCAAAACAGAGCTCAATCGTTATTTCTGATTAGATTATTTGCTTGGCTTAGGAGGATGTTTTGGCCCCGGCTCCAGCAGCCCCCAGGGAACAGCAGCAGCTTTTGGAAGGACTTCTCCATCAGGCTCATACCCAGAGCCCTCAGGGGTGTTGGCACGGAATGTGCCCGTAAACATCTGTACCATCTTACCCACGGCAACCCTGGCTTCACAAGGGCTGAGAGCCTCAGCACAGCGGGAACAAATCAAACGTGCAAAGCAGAAAAAAACATTAGCCTGAAATTCACCAGGCGAAGGTCCCTGCCACCACATCCTGCTTTTGAATGGACCTGAAATCCTCATGGAGATTTGTCTTTTATAATAACATTATCCTAAAATTACGTAATGCCTTATCAAGCCAGCACATCTTATGCACAAGCGATAACAATGATTTCACTACAACTCTGGGAATTTCATTAGAGAAGAGCTGGAGCTCCCCGAGCACCAGCTCCCATGGCCGTGCACAGGGACCAAGGGAGGAAATGCGGATGCTCGGGAGCAGCCGGCACACAGCTCCCACCTGGCCCTGCTCCTTCGAGAGAGCCCAGCTTTAGGTTTGCTCTTTCACAGGGGAGAGTACAAAAGAGAACCCTGCTGTGCACGACCTTGGTTTAAGTGCCAGCAAGGATGAGCTTGGTGTTTTGTACCCCTGGATCTTTAGCCCTTGAAAAGCCCTCCCTTGCAAAACTGGCTTGTTAGCATCACATTGTGTAGCAAAGGTGCCATTGTATTTGATACCATGTAGGAATATTTGTGGGTGTATTCACAAAGTGTATCTCAAGGATAAAGGCTCCAGAAGAGAAATACATGTGTGTAACATGCTATTTTCTGGCCTTCTCATTGTCCTTCAGCGGTTTCTTGCCTCATCTTTTAAACCTCAAAGTTCTTTAGGAACTGCAGACAATTCCTACAGCTTCATTATTCATGTAAAATATCATCACTGGGGTTTGGGGTTGGTTTCTACTGTTTCGGTCTTTTTTTATTTTGCCTCCTCTCTTTTTTCTGTCTTGCTCTGGGTGCTGAGCACCCTGGGACCAGTGGCTCATTTTCCAGTGGCTTTTCTGTGATCCATCACCTTGTCTGAGAGTCTGGTACAAAATTGCTTCTAATTACTTGACATTTATTCTTCAAACCTTAACTAATTCACTAATCATATAGTGATAAATGAGATTTTAAAATTAATCACTGACATTTTTAAAGATTTATACACAACTGTAAAAACAGGTTCCCCACTAGTAAATATAATGTTGTGTGAAGGAAATAAACCCCAAGCCACCATAAATTAAAGCTGTCCTGTATTAATGGGAAGCAGTAAAAGTGAAGACATGGTGAGATGTTACCTGATGAATAGGGATAGCATCTTATCACAGTTAGTGTCTTCCTGCTACAGATCCCTTGACAGCAGGAAAACAGCGTTTGTAGAAGCCTTGTCATGTGCAGAATTTAATTTAGGTTTTAATGTGTAATTTCTGGAAGTTTGTGGGGCAGGCAGGGAAGTGGCCAAGGGCTGCCTTACCAAGCAGGTTTGTAGTTCACAGTATTTGCAATGAAACATTCACTCCTTGGAAAACAGCAAGGCAGATTTCTATCTCTTGTTTCAGTATGAGAAGTTCAATTACTTTAGCTAATTTAAAAATCATCAATAAAAAGCTTGAAGGCTGACCAGCCAGCTTACTAGTTATAATTAATATTTATATAGATGACAGCTATTTGAATATAACATCAAGCCTATTACCAAACGCAGAACAGCCATTGCACATTACCAGCATTTTGGATAATCTTTCTCCCTTTGAAGAGAGAACTGCCATTTAAGCCTGTCTTTTGAATGCTGCTGTTCATTATTAATGGCAAAGTAATTTAAGCCAATATTACCAAACACTGTACAGACATAGAGAGAGAGAGAATCTTGCATCAACTTCAGCAGCTATGAACAACCTTTGCAAATCAGACATAATCACATTTGGCATCCTATCCTGATCCACAGACTCGCACTATGTCCCAAAACAGCTTAGAGCAGTTTGGTACACAGTGCATGATGTACATCAGTGAAAAGAAAAAATAGACTTAACACACTTGCTTTTAGTTCTCTGGGTCATGAAAAAATGTTTGACAGAAATAGGGAACAATGACAACCACTAGAGTTGGATTTTTCCTAGTTACAGTAGATGTGAATGCCATAAGATCTAATGGGAAGAGCACACAAGCACAATCTTAATTTTAAAGCGAAATTAATGCTGTATACTTGGAATCGAAAGAATATGCTGTGTTTATACTGATGTTATGAGAAATTATGCCATTTTTTAATGGAACTGCATTAAAGGAAAGAAGTTCCCTCTTGCCTGTGTTTCCTTAACAAAGTCCCTTCATGAAAGAATTCTTAAGGAGCTTTATATCATGACTGCGCTTAACTGGATTTCCAAGATGTGCATAAATGTGGTGAGAATAACATCACAAACAGGTACTGTGCATAGGATATAGTTGATACTACTTCTGTATTGGCAAAATCATATGAGCTTAAACTTTGATGCTGATGTACACAGCATTCCTCTTGAAGCAGGTTCCAGGTGATGTTTGGAGCTAACAGTATCAAAACTATTTATAATTGTATAATTGAAAAAGGGCTTTTTTTTTTTTTTTCTAATTTGCAGCTTCTCTGAATGCACTTTAACACCAGACTTTTTATGAGCTTTCTTAAAGCTCATGTGCAGACTTACTGGCATATCCCATAAGCATAGACTTCTAATGAGAAATAAGCTAGTAACAAAATTATTAAAATACTAGAAAATCTCAAAATTGCTTGCACTTTTGCTCAGATATAAGAGCTACATACACTAAGTTACATTTTCTAAGAGTTCTGTGTAAGAAACACAATATGGTTTTGATTTCTTGTTTTATTAAGTGAAATGAACAGGCTAATTAAAGAAATTCCAGGAAGTTTCTGCTTTCTGTCTCCTAGGGACAAGCCTCAAGTGTCAAAGGAGATAATACTGATGGCTGTAAAACACCCAAGTGTGTTTATACTGGCTATAAAATGCAGCTTATACCTTCTATTTAAGTTTCACAATATTTTGTTTTTATACCATGCTTAGAAATTCATAATAAGCATTAGTTGAAGTAGTGCTTGTATTTATTTTGAAAAAACCGTGGTAATTACAAGTTAAAAAACAGAAGGCAAGCCACTGGGAAAACTGTCTTAGGAATAAACTGTTATGACTATGATTTCATGCATAAAGACTAAAAACTAAGAACAGGCTAGCCATCAGAAATCATAAAACTCTGCAAGATAGTTCTAGTCCCATCTTTCAAAATGTCTTTAACCCTGAGTGATGATCTCCTATGTGAAGCCATAAGCTGTGCCACAGAACTGGCAGTGGCTCTGCATGCAATCAGTTGAGGCTTCTAGAACTAGTGGACCCACTTCTAGATCCCGTGGATGGATTTGAGGACTTTTTAAAGAAATTGAACCTTCTCATAACAATTCAGCAGTTCTGAAGTGCTGTATAGAACCAACACACTCTTGGGGCAATTATTTGATTTTCTAGTATCAGTCCCTCAAAGTAATTTTTGCATTCCTAGAGAAGCCAATGTATGTGTTACTGAAGCCAGTCAAAAATAATGTTTTTAATGAGGGTATTAGCTATCCCATGCAACTTGTTTCTCAGAGATGCACCTTCTAGAATATTTAGGCTTCTTTGAGATAATGTCCATGATTTAGATCACATGAAACATTTAAAGGTATTTTAAGGCTCAATAATGCACTTTACATGAACAAGGGTGTGTAGGCCCTGGCTAGGCAAAGGTATCAGATTTGAGGTTTATGTAATAGTTTCAAAAAATAAGTAAGAAATGAAGTCTAGAAACAGTGAGAATTTCCTGCTGTATAGACATATAAAATTATGTTATCAAGGGCCTTTGTAGAATGAAATATAATGACTTGAAGATCCTTCTACGTATCAAAGATACTTCCAGGCCTCAAAATGTTGAGATAGCAGAAGCACAGGATAAGTAATCTGAAGTTAA
Organism: Sturnus vulgaris; assembly: GCF_052056855.1. NCBI lineage: Eukaryota > Metazoa > Chordata > Aves > Passeriformes > Sturnidae > Sturnus > Sturnus vulgaris. The sequence goes on along the minus strand of NC_142249.1, from coordinate 20,033,004 downwards.
AAAAATCTCTGATACATAGGTTTGCTTCCCCCAGGAAGACTGTTGAAGGAGAATATAAAACCTTCCAAACTGAGCAGGCAAGCACATGCACTGCTGGTACCTTCCTGCTTTGCTGTACAGCTAACTCATTGAGCAGCCAGGTAATGGCAGCAGGGCACAAAAGGCAAGAGAGAATAATGTTGGAAATATCTTTCAAGAACATCATTAGCTCTTCAGTATTGCAGAGAGATGACATTAACCAAAGTAACTTCAAAGAGCTGAAGGAGATTAAAGTTTTCCTCTTAATGATTCTAAAGTGTTATTGAAGGGATCAATAGCTCTTCCTGTTAAACAAGCTGTTCAAATCAAGTATTCCTGGAGAGGAGATAAATCAGTCCTGGAAGTAATAGTGGGATTTAATTAGGATTTGAGATTTTCAACTATGCATTAATTTATCTGCCAGTTTCACAATAGTTTTAGTGGACTGTAAGTTTACAACAGTAAGATCCCTTATGAAAGGAGAAAATTACCTGATTCCTTTGGAGCCTTTAACTGTCCCAAAATATGTTGTTTACTCTGTCGCCCACAAAAAGAGAAATTTCTCTTTTCTGTACTTAATGTCACTGTTTTTTTCTCGGGGAGGGGAAGGCAGAAAAAACCCACATTATTTCTCCTCTCTTTAATAATAAAATAATTACATCCCATGGTGGTGCACATTTTTCTTATTGTAAACCAAGACACGTGGAAAGCCCCTTAGCAAATCAAAACTAAATTAGACTTGGCAACTTTTCATCTGTGCAAGCAGAAGTTTCATTTTAAACAAAATCAGAGATAACTGATCTTGCAACCTGACTTGCCTATCACCATACCAAACTCAGATCTGGAATTCAACCTCATGTATTCAATTGTAAAATCATGCAATCCTCAATCAAGCACATATACAGGAAACGAATTCCTGGTTGAGTCCTTCCAACACTCAGTTTCTAGTGCTTTTTGGCACAGAGATATGATACCAACACTTTCCATGCAAACACAATGACTTCGGAATTCAGAGTTTATCTGCACCAACAAGCCACTGATAAGGGAAGCACTTTCCAAAGAGGGTTGGGTTTGTTTTTTCCTTTTTTTCTTAAAGGCCAATAAGTCAAGAAAATACATTTTGAAAAGCCACAACCAAGCAAAGCCCTTTGGCAGACCCTGTGCAAGAGCAGAGGGAGCCAGGCCCTCACCATTTCTGTGGGCATTGCAGCAACATTTCAGCTGCCACTTTGCTGCCTGTTGTCAGAAAACAGCTTCTTGGGCCCCCACGGGGCTCTCCTTTCTGCTCCCACATGGATGCATTTTCATGACAAACATGTCTTAAACTGTTCTAGGGTAATAAGAGCCACAAAAATCCAATTAGTTTATTGTCTGAGTGCTCAAATCAAAATCAATAATCCAGACTATAATGTTATACAACATTAAAAGAATTTTCTCTTTACAGAATATAACCATTAGCCATACAAGGACAAAAAAATCTAAAACACTAAAATACTGGAAGTAACATTGCCTGCATTCTACCTAGTTCTTTGAAGGAATGGAAAACATTGTGTAGGCACTATGTTCTATTTCACTTGTTTTTGTATGGAGCTAAACAGCTTCAAAAAGAGATGCAAAATTTGGGTGGATCATCACTGAACAGTTGTTTTCTCTATTCTTTCTCCTTTGTTTCAAGGTTTGATTGCTACTTGCTCTTAAGATATCTTTACTGTGTGCACAACAGAATGCCTTCTTTCTGATTGTGGAGAATCATAACCTCCTTAAAGCTGTTCTGAAAACTTGAAAGTGAAGGGCAGATGCAGCTGCAACAGCTGCAAGACTGCAGTTGTTTCTCAGAGAAAGCCACTATTCCAGCTTTAAGAAATTGTCCCAGATCTAGGGATTTCCTCATCTATTTTTAACAAGCACAAACAAGACAGATTTCTTGGTGCTTTTCAGACTGCATTTGCCAGTGTTCCCCAAACTCTTCTTGTTCTGCCTACCTAAATGTGCTTCCATGACAATTTACTTCCACTAAACCAGCGCTGCTCTAGCCCTGTTTCTGCTCCCTCCTCTTTCTCTGCAGCTGCACTGGCTGTTGGCCAATGCCAGTGTCTAGGAAAATAACCAGCAGCACTCTGGAGGGACAGATGAGTGCACAAGTGCTGCATCACAGCAACAGCAGTGACCACAGAGCAGCCCAAACTGTCAGACGACCCTTTTAATGACCTGTGCTGTGAGTGCCCTTGTTAATCAGACACTTTAGTCTGCTGCAGTTTACTTCAAATACAAGACAAATACTTCAAATGCAAATGATAAAACAAGAGTCAAGGTTAAGGATTTCTTTACCCATCCACAAACTCCTCCCCAACACCAAATTTATATCATGCCATTTTCAGAGACTTCTACAGTGACGTCAGTGGGACAGATTAGATTTCTGCACCAGCCTGCAGAACACATCTCAGAGACCCTCAGTCTGATTACAGCCCTGGCAACTGCTGCTGCCAGCATCGTGCAATGGAATAGGGAAACTTGGGGCAGCAGATGCAGGAATTCAAACAATGCATGGAGAAAGCAAATCCATAAACAGCAACACAACCCCTATATCAATGAAGTACAAACCCACAGAACAATGAAATGTTGCAGAGCTCTCTTGGGTTGGCACCATGTAAAAAGCCAGACTATCTCCATCACTGGGCTCATATCACATGCAGGCTCCTATGGCCCATTTACATTTATGAAAATATTTAAATAGAACCATAAGGTTTTATTTTTATTATTTATTCTTGCTGTACAAATAACATTTGTTATTCAACTCTAAAAGCCAGTTTATGGCAGTTACTTTTTCAAGAGTCTATTCTAGAAGCTAAATTTTAGTTTTATTAATGTTTTTTAGAGTTTATATTCTACTCTGAGGAGTCAAGGAGGCAAGCTATGTCATGGAGAAGCTTATACCATTCCCTGGTAGTTCATTAGAAGAGCAGAAGGGATGGCTTCTCCTGAGCTCCTTGGAGAATGAAAACCCAGAGGGAAAAGCCTCCTACCAGGAGACAGATGAACAGTCAGGGAAACAGAGGTGGCTTTCAGCTCTTTTCATAAAGCGACGGCCAAATTGTATTTTAATAACAGTAAGGTGCAGCCTACTAACTAGGTATGAAATTTTATCCAACCCTTGGCAGGGGAAACCTCCCTGACCTGCCTTAGGCCAGCTGCAGAGGCAGACTAAGAGCTCCCAAGTAGCCGGGCAGTGTGGCACCCCTGTCACTACTGGCCCAGCTTGGGGGGACTGTACCTTCCTTCGAACTCCTCATCTTCTTCTCTCAAAACCTTAATGTGCTGTGAAGTGTAGAATACCAGGGAAAAAAAATTGAAAACTTGATGTCAATATAAAAAAGGTATTTGCTCAAAACATCCAGTAGTTACCACTAGATGGCATTTTACTCCTGAGAAATTAGAAACTCATGGATTTGGGATTGTTACACAAAGCAGGAAACAGTACAAAATGGAATGACTTCATTCGGTTAATAATTTATTATCCATTAAGCAAAACATTACTAACAGAAGATAGTTCATTTGCAGATTGATAAATCCCGTTTATTTAACTATAGCTTATGACTCTTCAACCCTCTGCTCGGTAGGTAGGGGTTTGAGCTGTTGTCAGCACTTACCAAAAATTTCTTCCACACTTTAAATGAAAGACAAATGTAGGCCAGGTCAGAGACTTTGAGTATGCCATGGAAATCTGCCAGAAATGCCTCGCTCCAGTAACTATATACAGTATTTCCTGTGTTATTTTTGGATAAATCCTTAAAACAGATTGCAGTATAAAAAAAGTTTCCATTCAGGAAGAGAGCTGTTACAATTTTCTTATTATGAAATAATAATTTAATAACATTCACTTATTAACATACTTTTCCGTGTTTTAGTTTCAGCTTGTATAAACTGTAATGATATAAGTTTTTAATCTCTACAGGGTACTATGTATCATACCCAGAGGTGCAATGAAGCTCTGCTGGGTACAACCTGCGATGACATGTAGGTGGCATTGTTTAACACGGTATTGTTCGGCATCTGTAAACCTCTGTGCCAGATTAAACCAAGGAGTATTTCCCTTACTCTGCAGCAGGAGAAAGGAGACTGTACATGATGATGCACAGCAAGTCTGTGCACTGCTCAGATTTTCTTTGACTAAATTATGCTTAGACATGAAGACATGACAGAAGCATTGACGGTCATTAGCAGTGGCTAAATCAGATCCTGCTCTCATACTTGCTTGGAAAAGAGTCATTATAGAAGGAACCTTACTTCAATAAGATAAAATTAATCCTGGCCTCTTCATAAAACAGGCACTAGCGTCTTTGAAGTTGTTAATATAGAAAAGCTGCTTTAAGTCAAATATTTTAAGAAATTGTGTGCTGCAACACTTTAAACAGCTTTATGTTGTTTTAGTAATTATATACTTGCACTTTTTTAGTCAAAATTTAGCTTAGTACTATTCTCCAGCAACAAAAACTGGACTATAATAAATCAGTAGACATGTCAAACCGAAAATTTTCAATCTGTGAAAGACTGTAACAACTCTGACAAAGGGGTGACATTTTCTTCAACAGACAAGACCTGTGGAATTTATGCACCCCCCAGAACACGTCTAAGTGCCTGACACATTATAAAGTGCAGTTCCACGAAGGAGGGGTTTGTGCCCTTATCCAGTATGTGAAAAAAAACAACAAAACCTAAACTAGACATTAAATTACAAGAGTGGGTAAAGATTTTGAATTTCTTTCTTGAAACAAAAGAACTTTGCCAGACCTTTATAACAAGGAAAAGTACAGAATTTCTATAACAAACTGGTACTTAAAATATAAGGGAAGCATCCAAGTCAGTATAATGTGTTTCCATCCCAATAAGCCAGTGCCCTGCCATATGTGACAAATACAACCCTGCTGTCAGCTCAGAAATAGCATTCTGGTTGTATGGTGACTGGGAACAGGGCTCAAGGCTCTATGGCCAGCAACCTTCCTACTCAGCATTCAAGAGAGTGCTGCATAATTTAGAGAAGAAAAAGTCCTATTACAATCAGGACTCAAAGAAGTTTGGGTAAATAGATACAGGATAAAGAAATATTTTACATATGCACACATATATTCAAGTCATAAATTGTAAACTTAATAGCTTAAGAGTCATTAAATAGTCAACAAAATGAGCAACTGCTCAAAATGTCATTCAGTGAAATATACAGCATGTCCTCGGTATTTACAAGGATTATGTATTTTTTTCAACAAAAATCATTAGCCCTCTGCAGCAATTGTGCTGAAAAAAAGGACAGAAAGCAAGAAAACTGATATATTAGCCTTTTCCTTGTTTGCAAATCATAGTCAGTCTGACTATAAAGTCTCTTGGCATTTTACAGGCAGCCAGAACGACTGTACTATACATTATATCACCTTTAAGGGTATCTTTCTCAACACGGCATTATGTAGGAGTAACAGGATGTTTATACTACTTACCTCAAGTGAGGTCAAAACATTTCCCACATCACTTCCAACGTTTGGAATAAACAGATCTTCATAGATTGCATCTTTGTGTCACAGGAAAGGGCTGCTGTAATTGAGCAGTGAAATGCAGCACCTTCTTGGTACAGATGTCTTCCCCCTCAGTTTCCTGTTCTCAGTTTATTCAGGGCAGTTTATTTTGTTTGCTGCTAAGGCAGAGGACTTGTTCTCTCCTTGCTCATCTCCTTTTTCTCCTGATTGGAATCCCAGATGTAGGATGGATATATTTTCCGATTTTCTTTTTAAACTTAAGCAAATTAGTAGGCTTTTTGAAATAATTCAGTTAATAAAACGCAGCAGCACAGTTGTTTCTCAAAGGCAGTATTTTTGCCTCCCATAATGGTCTAGAACAAGTGATTCAGCTAAAGGGAGGGAAATACTATTCATGGACCGTGCCAGCACTAGCTTGCAGCAAAACAAGAGCAGGAACATTTTAGGCATTAGGAAAAAAAGACCTTAACTTTCATCTTTCAGGTAGTTAAACACAGCCATCAGACCAGCCTTCAGCACATTCCATCCACCTGGGCACAGACGGTGTGAAAGGTAGTTGTAATAGCTCCTGCCTGTACTCTGATGTACTGAGATAGCCACAGGCAAGAGGAAAACATGGCCACCTGCAATCCCTGAAAGTTCTCCCTGGCAGTGCCCTCATTCCTGAAGCTCATCTCAGCCCAGCACTGACAGTCCTCCCTAAGCCCGAGTCTGTCCTTCAGGCTCCTGAATTGCAAACTGAGTATCAGCAGGCCCTGCTGCCCTGGGTGGTTACAAACAATGCCCACCCTCTGCCCTGCTCTGTTCCTGCTATTGGTATGAAAACCAAAGAAAAGCTCTTAGAAGCATGACTTCTTTCCTTTGCTTCAAGCTGTTCTGCACCTTCTGTACTTGTTATCATTTCTAGTCAGTCTATGCAGCTTAAGCTACTGTTTCTTTACCTATGGACTAAAAATAATAATGGTCCTTGCATAATGATTTTACAACACTTTTCTGATTAACAATTCATACCTGCTTAAGTTACAGGCAGTATGTCTAAAAACCTAAGAACCTCCTCTCCTGTTCTTCCTCTTCCCCTCAAAAATGAGTAGGATAAAGTGCTTATAAGAATACATGTAATTAGAGAAAATGGTAATAGAAGAGGGAAAACGGTTTTGAGCAAGGGTTACAATAATTACAGAAACTGGATCAAGTTTATGTGTCTTTTCTACTGACACCCATGTGATTAGATGGTAACTCACCCTACACATAAAAAGTTAAAAAACTCTTTTTTGGAGAGGCTTGTACTTTGCAGAGTTATGAAACCATCAGCATACAACCTGCACTCATTAGTAATGCACAGCATCTGTAATGAAATATTTTGTAACACTCAGAAGTCCTTCAATACCTAAATATCTATTTTATAATGTATCTTAGTTTAGGAAGATGTAAATATCAAGATAACGTAAGCTTTTCTTATCTCTTTTAGTTGAAGACACGGTAGAGTACGCAGAAATTCCTTTTCTGACTTTTAGAAAGGGAAGTTTACTATAGAGGGTTAACACAACCAAGGAGGAAACAATATGAAAAAATAAAGAACTCCACACTGAATATGTAAGCGCTTTATGGGACTCATCACACAAATATTTTGAAGAGGAACAAAGTAAAGAAAAAGAAAGGTCATGATCCTACATTCCATAAAAGAAGGGGGGGAAAGGGGGAAAAAAAGAAGAAGAAAAAAAGTCACACTAAACCCTAAAATTAAAAGGAGAATTACCATTGAAGAATATGAAGCTTTGAAAATTTCATTATAAAACTGTCCAACCAACCCTACACAGCATTTCGCAACACGGGTTAAATAAGTCACACCTGTGCTACTTTTGACACAATGGTTAAAAACAAATGTAAAGCCTACTGCAAGCCAGTATTACACTGACTATTCTACAGTGTAAATGAGCACAGTTCCAATTATGTCTCTACTGAGGGAAGCAACAGGCAGCATATAAATGCAAACAGCCTTCATTAGACACATTGTCATGACTGTATTAATCATGTCAAGAAGCATTGCTCAAGTTTCCTTCAGTACAATTTAACATACCTCACTTTATTAGGATGCACTTAATTTCACTATGCTTTCTCCTCATTATCATTTATGATGACCAATTAAAATGTTTGTGTCTGTCTTTAAGCAAATTACTCCTGTAATTCAGGTAGCTAAAATCACTGCTCATCCCACACTGTCATCTCCTTCTCTTGGTGTAATACCTTCCTTCGCCCAGCCTCTCTTACCATTGTAAACAGAAAAATGCCCTTAGATTGAATAGTTAAGATATAAACCCGAGACTTTTTACAGCACAGACATTAAGTGGATTGGTTCTTCAGTCCTCATGCCCCTTGCCCCGAGCACCCGTTATGCAGCCTTTTGTTCCCTTGGAGTCACTAGCACAACTCAGAGTCAGAAAAAGAATGGAATGAAGCAAGGAAGACCTCACACATATTTCTCATATTGGGTTAAGAGTTGTGTGCAGCTTCACTTCGTTTGGTCTATACATGGAACAAATGCAGACACATAGCAATTTTACCCTCTGTATTGGGGAGCTTTTCAAATGATAACAATGTGCCATTCCACGCATGTTTCCAACATCCATAAATAAGCCCAAACGATTTTTACTATTTTAAACATCAGGCGTGAGGGGCATGGTATTTTCTGAACCTTTGACAACACAACTGTGAGCCATTAATTTGATTACAGCTGTTATTTCTGGCTTCTTGTGTACTGAAGTAAGATTAAAATAACTGGAAGTTAGGTGGAAATTCCGATTACACACTGTGCTTTTGCTGTGGAACTCAGGGCAACCAGGAATAGCTGAGCAACATCTGGGATCACCAAGCTATGTTTATGAATTCATTTATCTGTGGATTACCTTGGGCTCCTGGAACTAATGATACAATGCTTGTTCCTCACGAGCTGCTGCGAACTCAGCTGCAGAGCAGTCGTATTTGACTTATTTTCTCAAGAAATATACGTGTTCTCATTTACATAACATTACTCTGACATTACAGTAATGACTTCCAGAAAAACACTGATAATTGCAAGGATGAAGAAATAAGTCTGAAGACAGTGCTGCCTTTTAGAACAATTATAATTTCATTAAAATAGGAACATAACTTAAAGATAGATTTTATTCTCTTTGATGATTTACTCATGCAAACTGCACATAAAAGAAAACAGTACAGTTTGTGAAACATGTCAAATGTAAAGACCCAAAATGCTAAGTACAGAAGTAGTGTGACAACGTCTCAAAACGGAATCCATGGTAGTACGGCTAATACCTTTTCTCTATTTGCTGAACACAGATTTTAATGGTTCTTTTTCCAGCCCCACTGTTAAATTAACTGTTTACACATCTCCTATACACTTATGTAGACTTATTTTACAAGCGCAACAGTTTTGTTATAAAAAAACTCCACTTATATGACTTAAAAGCCTTTGTGTTTAGGAGCGCAAATTATAGTAAAATCAATGAGGCCGCATCTAGTCCACCAAAACTACAATGAAAAGTGACTGTAGAGCTTTCTTGCAGAATTCATATTTTGTGCCTTTGCAATAATTTCTTTCTCACAAGAGGTCCATTGTATTTAACCATCCTGGAAACGTTCAACAACTGTTACAGCTTTTTATCTTGAAACTGGGAAAGTAAGACTTTTAAACACATGAGGTTATCAACACAACTTTCTTAGTTTTAAAATACAAAATATTTAGAATCCCTAATATTTTCATGCTTAAAGCCCTGCAATGATACATATATGACTTAGATACTTCTTTGTCCAGTTTTCATTACAGTATGGTTGTATATATATTGCAGAAATTATATTTTCCTGTGGATCAATTACATTTTTAGATTTAAAACTGAACCAAATAGAAATTTGATGGCACTGACACTTAAAAACGCATGGTATAGTGTGGAGAAGGAAGAGCAAATGAACTACACAACCCATTATAAATGCATTAAATCTTTGTTATATACATAATGGAATCCTGCTTTACTGCCAGTTGCTACTATGCATCTGTTTTTGCTATTATACAAAGTTTTCCGACCTGAAAGCACACATCTACTTTTTTTAAAACAACTTAATCTATTGTAAAATATTGTACTGTATTTTGAACATGAGTACAGAATCAAAATAGATAATGGCACATTTAAAAAACTCAATATCCTACAGATGATTGGATAATGAGAAAAAGTGTACCTACAATCATCTCATCAGAAACAAACTACATCATGGAATGTTAGTTATCCAAGTTCGCACAGTAAATAACATTTTAAAACTGCAATCACCTATCAGCCAGCATCACATTGAAGGCATCTTTAAACATTCAAGCAAAAGACTGCTGGCATTAACTACTGAACCATTCTCACACACACACCACACACACCACATTATAATTACATTGTTTCCAAGATACGGTAGATACTGATTTTTTTTTTTTTCCACAAGAAAGGTATCAAAATTTTTGCTACTAAAAGATGACAGTGCTTACACAAGAATTAAGTACAAGTTAGCTTGCAAATACAAGACAATGACAAAAAAAAGTCGAGTTGTCTGAAGAAGGATTTTAGGCTTTTCTGGCATCCAAAACCATGAGTAAACTCCTTAGTCTGCGACTCAAAAATCCACAAAATATCAACCTACTTGGAATACCAAGTATTCCATATTTGATAACCCTGTATTTTACAATATGCTTACTGGTTTCAGCCTTGCAACAAGGGGTGGTTATAGATATCTATTCTGACCGGAGAATTAAAGCTCTCCTTCCACCAGAATCAAGTGTTGGAGTGGGAAAAAACCCACCTGATATCAATTAAAAAAAAAAAAAAGAAAAATCAAATCTATTTAATAATGATCCTCATCTAGGATTGGTATGTGCATAAGTACTGTATCTCATATACTGTACTGGCCCTATTAAACAAATTAAAAACCCCAACAGTTAAAAGCCAACCAAAATGCTATACATAAAAAAACCCAAACATTTTTCTTCCAATGTTCTTCCTCTCATAATGTGCAAAACAACAAAAAGGCAAAAAGACTAAAAGCAAATTTACTGTTACTGTCTTTCTCTTGCCTAGTGCTTTATGACCTTGCTAACTTTACAAAGTCAATAGGGACTATGCAGAACTTTGGTATAAAAATGTCACATAATATTCCTATCACAGTCTTGGGGATGACCTTCAGTAATTCACCCCAATGTTTGTTAAAATAATACCAAATTAAAAATGAAATAAACCACATCATACTGTACACACACTTTACACATTAAGCACAAAAAATAACTAGTAAAACTAATACTTAAAAAAAAAAGTCTTTTGCAAAGAGACTAGAACTGGTGTTCTGTCTTATCTCCACCTGCCAATCGTTAAAGCCCAATTTAAGTTGGATTTTTAAAAATCAATAATTTGAAGCTACAATTTCTCCTAGATGGAGACTGGTCTGTTGTTGGTTTCCCTTTAAAGTCACAGATGTGTATCTAAGGAACTGATGCGACGCAAGTTTTTAATCAACTTCCTGACGGCTGTGCCTGGGAGGGAGGCGCCAGGACGATCTGGGACAGCACGGGCTCCGTGCTCTGGTCCGCCATCTGCGTGAGCACCGAGGTGGCCACGGCCTCCGCCTTGGACGTGGAGCTGACGCCGTTGGAAGTGCTGACGGAGCTGTGCTGGATGGCCTCTGTGTGCGGGCTGCTGGGCACCGAGATGTCCTCCGAGCTGTCGTCTTTATCTGCGGCTGAACGACAACAACGCATTTATCGTGTCCTGGAACCTCCTCACGCCAGTAACTGCCTTCACCCCCTACATCACTACAGCTCATGCAGCACAAATTGCAAACAAGCTTATTCCCATTTTTTAAAGAAAATACTACTTGGTAAGCAGAAAAACCGGACTGTAGTATGGACTATTCAGGAAACCAGATAATTTTCACATCTTCAAAGCCATGATTAAAATTTCCTGCCTAGTCAATCAGCCAGCGGGTACTATGCCTAATTCTAATGATGCATGTTCACATCAGTAAGCATTATTCACAGACTAAAAAAATACTATTTATTGTGCCTGCTTAGTAATCAAACAAGAATAATTCTACATCCAGTAATAAATATTTGTGATCATGAGTAAGACATCTGAAAAAATATTACTTACACTGCTATATTTACTGGACAATATTTATACAAGTTTTCAGCCCCCATTCTTTTAACAGAATGAAGCTCCATAACTTGACAAATGCCTCTCAACAGGTTTTAAAATTGTTAAAACTGGTTTTAAAAATACTTTCGGAATATTTCAGGTGTTTTCCACAAAACCAAAGTGAATTAGCCAGAGAATCACATCATTTTTTCCCATGACAGAGGATAAGCAGGTTAAAAAAAAGTTATCACTGAGCAAAACTATAATTTCCAAAATGATCATGACTTAAAATGTCCTTCTTGCACAGATATTCTTGTCATGCTAAAATTCTTTTTTTCAGAGCTGCAGAAGTCAGCCAAGGTATTATGCAAACACTGCCAAACTAAAAGTTGAGTTCAAAACTAGAAAACGAAGAACAGAAAATTATCCTTTGATAATTTCAAGCAAAATTGTTTTTCACTCAAAAATAGAAATACTAATGCTAGAAACACTAATTGCATTATAACTTTTTTGTATCACTTTGTGCTACTTAATGCTTGCAAGTATTTTTCACACCAGTTTTATAAACTGGCCAAAACCAGTACCCAGGTGGAATACTGGAAGTCCCTTTTAAACTACTACTGACTATGGTGATACATAGCCAGAAGCAGGCATGAACTATTGCTTAGGATGAAGCAATGGAACAGAGCTTGATCTTCTCTAGTCCTGTCTTTGCAATGCCTTTCAGATATGCTTGAGACTGGCCCATAAGTTCAGAAGTGTCTCAGAGAAATGATGGGAAAGGACAACACTAACATGAGGAGACAAGCAATGCAGTGCTATCATCCTCATCTCCAAAGAAAGACAGGCTAACAGCAGCAACTAAAAAGAACATTAAGTGCAAAAAACCAATAATGAATTGAGGCTTATGTTTTACTGAGGTTTATATAACATGCTAGAAAGAAAATTTATTAACTTAGCAAGTCAAGACCCCAATACAAAGATCTTTGAGATGCCCTATGCATACTATGAACAAATTCCTCTTCAAAGCTTAAGAACAACTGTACTATTATTGATTGCTTCTAGAAAAGAATGGTAAGGTCAAAAAGGATGGGAAAGCAAGCAAACTGCTGTATTTTTTTCTAAGAAGTACTGTCTATGGAAACAAGGTGGCAATCTCTCCTACAACTCTACTAAAAGAGCATTGGCATAATAGCTTGGAAGTTAGAATGCTCTTATCCACAAGACCAACTGCTTTACAGATCCTGCACTCTTTTAAAAACAGATCTTTCAAACATTAAAGAGAGATACTGATGACACTGAACTAGATTCTGCTGACAAATACTGCATATCCAAGGGTTTCATAATAACTGTATACAGCAAGTGCAAGAAAAGTAAGATATTTGCAAAAGGCATTTGTGACCCTTAGAAGAGTTTGCCCATTCAAGAACAGAAAAGAATACAAACAAGCGTCAATTCAGTTAAAAGTGTTCAACAGGATGTCATCTTTACCATACCTCAAGACCTAAAAGATCTCATGTAAAAACAAGCAAGAAGGAACACATGCAAATTTTCTTAAAAATAGAAACTCTAGTGCCACTTCCTGAAAAATACTCCATTACTAATTAGGAGAGCAGCATATTTTTTCCTCAGACAGAATGAAATGGCAGCAAGTGGGATGACATGTATCAAATACAGTCTCTCTGCTGTAACACCTGCTCCTCCTCTTCAGAACTGCTGCTATTGTCCTATGAACCTCAATCTTCCTATCAGCTTCTTTTGCTGATTCCCAATGTCTGTGTCATCCAAAACCTCCTCATACTCAATAAAAATGGTTAATTTTAAATGCTATGAGCCAGAGATAAAGAAGCAGTTAAAGTAGATCACTATCTTTCAGCCAGAGAGAAGAAAATGTCTTTCACTGTTCTATCTCCCTTAACATATATTTCTTAACTCAAAAGAAATGTCTGTAGTAATATCACAATGGTAAAGAACATGAGAAAGGCCTGGTTTTCTGACTTTGATGGGATCTGGAAGATCCTATAAGCAGTGTTAAGAAACAGTTATGAGTAGAGAGATGACTGCCAATGTACAAGAGCAGTGATCATATCACAGAGCAGATAAACAAACACGCTGTGCTGAAGACACAAAAGTACACAATTAAGGTATTTTCAGATGCCAGGGGCCAGAGAGGGGGAGCTCACAACAGATAGGTGATTATATAAGACATAGACCTAACACTAATTTACGGTAATAAACTGGACTGGAAGCATAAATCCTTGCAATAACTACAAACCAATACTTAGAAATGAAGTGACACATCCTAAAGAATAACTATTTGAATTTTCTTCAATGTATTTTCATGGCTTTTAGAAGAACACAGGAAAGTAATACTTAAATTCTGACAGATTTTTTTTTTTCTTATTTGATCAAAGAATTGCCAGGACTGTGATTTCAAGAGTGCAACTGATACATAATAGAATCATACTGTAGCTAACAATGTTAAAATAAAAGTAGAAGCATTTTAGCTTTTTAATGGCTCCCCCAGCTTTGCCTCAAATCAAGGAAAATTAGAAATTAATTCACAGAAATGATGCTTGCTGTATATTAGAAGGCTGAAAATTTACAGAGCTACATCATACAAACTTTCCTGAAGGCTCCATAGTTCCTAGATAGGCTGTGTCAGGAGGAGCAAGCCACTTTGGATATGGAACACAATGTGGGTTAGACTGGGCTATAGGAAAGATTTAAAGAGCACCAAAACAGGCACAGACTTTTGAGGACATACTAAAACGTACCCTTTTGGAGTAGTCAAACATTGCTGATATTTGCTTCTTACCAGCAGTATTGGAAAACATTGCTTACCAACAGCTTTCAGTAAGGTAAGCAAACAAAGAGGGTGGGATTTCAGTCTTCAGAAGAAAAAAACACACACCAAAACAGGAGCGAGGACACAAGCACTGACATGATCCTGAATTCCTTTCACTCCTCTGATAATCACTAACAAGGAAGAAGCCTCATGGTAATTCTCATCAGGCCATTCAGGGACTACAGCGGGACCTAGGCCTAGAAATGCTTTTTTCCAGGGAATTGCCCTTTGTGAATATTCCCTGCAGGCACTGAAAAAGCACTGCCTGTCCAGAACAGGCTGCAGGAACACAGTGGTTTAAGAGGTTCAAATCATTCAAGGTCTGAAACTGGTTAGTCACCTTCTATCTTCCTTTTTAAAACTAGCTACAGAAAGAACACAATGCCCCCCATTTAGCACCGCTTACACCACAGCCTCTATTTATCTTCTTTTATATTCCGTTTGAACAAATGTTCTTGAATATTATGATGTCCTTGTCAAAAATATGAAAAAACCCCCTAAAAAACTCCTTCTGCCTTAAAAAAAACCCAACCCTCTGAATACCACAACACATTTTCTTCTCACCAATTTTCACCTTTGTCCTACTACAAGCCCAGAAAAATCCTGACAAAATTCAGGAGTATTGTAGAAGACTTCTGGAAATTATCTAGTATAGAAGATAACATGAAAAACAAATGAACAGCATCTAGATTTCTTGTATTTCCCCACCACAGCTGAAGATGCAGTCAGAACCAACAGCATCCCTCTCTGGAAAATAAAAAAGTTTAAGCTGACTGAGTTTTTTTGAGGCTGACTCAAAGTACAGTATACATTTTTCTGGTTCCTCTGTCTTGATGACACCGTCTTTTGAAGCAGGCACAAGACTTCAAAATAAGGAAAATGTGATCCCCAAAACAATTTTAGAAGAAAGGGCTGAGAAAAAAAAATGTGCCTGGGAAATACAAAAGATCTTAAAAGACATGTAAAAATAAGGGCCAAGTGATAGATTATTTGTTCCTATTTAAGAGGAACAAATTTATGAAAAGTTATCAAATTGTTATACCGTGGTCTATGCAGTGCACAATATTTAGCACTGCACAATATTTAGCACTGCAGGAGCTCTTTAAGCTGGGGTCTTCAATTTCTTCCACAGAGACAAGAAGACTGTTAAACCACTCCCTACATTTTTGAAGCAATTCAACTTTGATTATTTGATGAATGTAATATGTTTAAATATATTTTATAAGAATGCAATTTTCAGGAACATACTGACTGAAATAATTTTTTCCTCTTATAAACTGTACTGTGGGTATGTCACTTAGCCAACATGCTTTCCTAACAATATTCATGCAGAGATAATGTGAAAGAATCCTTTCAGAAGGATGGCATTAAAACTATCATTCATGTTAAGCTTTTACTTTCAAAACAATTTTCAAGAAACTGAGATATGCTTCCAATTTCCTTGTGTAATACTATTTTTTTCTAAATGTAGGCTTTTGCCACTGATTAGTACTTTAGGTCTGATTCATTTTCTATTCTTTACTAAATCAGAAGCATTATAGTCCTTTACTGAGGGCTGAAAACAAGCTCTACTAGACAGGCCATTCACTAATCCTTCAACAAAGAAATCCTTGGCATGGAATCACCTTGACAGTTGATAACTTACAATGAAATATTTTACATCCCAATTCAGGAACATGAATCCTCAAAGCATCAAAATTCAAGAAACTTACAGTGTTTTGCCTTTTTTTTTTTTTTTTTTTTGTTAAAAACCTTGCATGCATAATGCTATCCCCTAGTAGCTTCTGTATGAAATTATGTTGTTCTGTCAGATGGGAGCCATAATGGCCTCATCCCTGCAGCAATCATTGTTAATATAAATCCCAAACGTATTTCTATACTGTTCCAATTTACTCCGAGATGCTATTTTCTGTCTTGTCAAAATGACTGGAGATCAAAGGACCAAGATTTACAAGCTCAAAACTGACAAAATCAGTATTCTAAATATATATGGCAATACAGAGTTGCTAAATCTCCTGAATCTTTTAAATTAAAAAATATTGCCCATTCTGATGAAATTGCTTACAATGACTACAAGTAAAGATGGTGGCTATTAAGTTTTATCGCAAGCACCTGAGGATCTGTTTGCATGCAGTACAAAATGTTCCTTTATTCTCCTGAATTACTGACACTGGCAAATTAAAATGAAGTGGCTACATATGGCAGAAACAATCTTCACATTTACAAATATCTTGAAATATCACTAAATCATAAAAACGAAAGCTGTGGGTTATATATTATGAATGTTGCCTAATGCATTCCCAGCTCAGTTATTTGTAACAAATTTGTGTACAATGGACAAAATTGGCCATTTATTCTACAGCAGCAGCAGCTGGTTCTGGCACTGTGTATCACAGCCAAAAAGGAAGCTACAAGTCAGGAAAGCATAATTAACCTTTAAAATGCTGGAAGGATGAAAAGTCAAGAGAACAACTAAAAATAAAAATATGGATTAGAAAATATTGGTATTGACAGTGTCAGTATTCCCCTCAATAACAGAACTGTTTTTTAAAACACCCTCTCTATAGAAAAGCAGTCACTTAATGTGGATATCAAAACAATCTAGAAGACATTGTACAGTAGAAGCCATGAACCTGCATCTGATTATTTTAATGGCTCGACTGATCCTGGATGTTATGGTAAATGAGGACAGCTGTTATAGTACCTCCACTGAAATCTCATTACAATGAAAGGAAAACAGCCACAAGGACCTTTCGCTGTATTAGGCTGCGATAAAGTATAAAAAATGGTTTATCATGTGTTCTTAATACTTTAATTACATTTTCCAAAGCAAGTGTAGTAACCCCTAGTCCTTAAATGGTAATTATAATATGCATTCGTTAAATCAACATAAACCGTTGAATGATATGCAACAATTCCATTCTGACTTAAACATATATTTTTAAATATCATATATTAATTCCCGTCTTCCAATAACTTCAAGATTATATAAAAAAGATCTTTAATGCAATATATGTAATATTAGAACTGCACCTCTCAATTTTAATGCTCACTCAATTCATTTTGGCAGTATTTCATTGATGCAGCCTCAGGCTACAGGTAATGGAACATTACTCACTATGATAGCCAGATTTCTTCTGCATGGCAGTTACAGGGCAATCTTTATGAGCCAGAAGAAGCTGTTTCAGCTGTGCCACTTCATTTCTCAGCAGGGTGACTTCATTCTAAAGGAGAAGAAAGTTATGTACTTTACCAGGCTCAAACTACACACGTTTTGAACGTAAGCATTAAGTTTTATAGGATTTTCAGTTCTTCATTTAGGGGTAGCTGAAATACAAGAAGCTTCCATTCAGTACATATTGCAAATATGTATATATTTGTTTTATCTTAGAAAATGCAAATACTAGCTGAAACTTGGTTAGCTTTGTTACATTAACTGGGAAATGCTTGGGTTTTTTAAAAAAACATGTGTTTTTCAGTTTGCAGATGCAGAGTCTACTCATTCACATGATCCAGCTACTGTGAGACTCTTCTGGAAGGGTTTGTGATGAATTCTAATCAGAGTAAAACTACATTTAGCTACACGCATTTTAACAGATGTCACAGCCAACATTAAAAAAGGGAGAAATATAAAAGAAAATTCAAAAAGCCAATGCAGAGTAATTTTTTAGTGACTCTATTTATACTTGGACTTCAAAAAAAAAATCTTATGTACTGTAAAATAATGTAGCAAATATTGGTTGATCTCCAGACTGATTCTTATTTTGGCAGCCATACATAAACATGTTCTCTGAAGGAATCATTGATAATAATGACAAGATCCGGAGATGCCAGCTTGTGTCGCTAAAGCAGAGTGCAATCTAAGAGACAGCACCTGCACAATCCAGTGCCTGGCTTCATTTCCAGACTCTGCCTTTCCACTACTGGGTGACCTTGAGCAAGGTCATTTCACTGCTTTGTGTTCCACCTTCCCCATTTGTAAACTGGAGGACAGCAATACTTACCTTCCCTGGAAAGCAGCCTGGTGTCTAGAGATGAGGAGTGCTAGGTAACTGCATTACATGTGACAATCCAAATTAAGAATGATATGGAATTTTGATAGAACCATTTTTACTTTGCAGAATAGAAAAATATTTATGAATCAAATTACCTGTAATGCTTTGTGATCCCTGTGTCTGGACACAATATGTGTTTTTCATGGGTTATTTTATTTTGAATATAAATTTTTTCTATTAACACTTGAAGTTGCTTCAAGTATAAGAAGCTTTGCATATTATTGTAATATACCACACATGTGACATAATTATTTAGTACATGCTTATGTTTATGCATTTAGGAGCAAGTTAAAGAAAAAAGCCAACAGAGGAAAACTGAATTGCATCTGAAATTATCTGCAAAATAAACTACAAGAAAGTCAACTTATTTACTTGCAAGCAAGAAATAACGCAATGCAGTCAGAGATGAGATAAATTAGAAGTTAAAGGATTCCAAAAGAACACAGTTCTTCCAGAACAGAACTTAATAGGTTTAATTACACAAAGTAACTAAAATATCAGACTGTTCAAAGAAAAGCTCCTGTTTTGTGTCCTCTCTCTCTCTCCATTTAGAAGACAACAAATTTCAAGCCTTTATACCTGCAAAATCCTCTTATGGTCTCCTTCTCTATTCCATCCTTCTATGTGCAGAATACCCTTTAGAAACTTTTTATTAAAAGCAAAAGCTGAAAGATGTCAAAAATCTGACTTCACAGACATTTATAACGAAAGAAAAATGTGACTGCAAACAAAAAGATTTGCAACGAAAGAAACCCAACCAAAAAGCTCCACAAATTCTCTACGAGGTGGCATTACATGTCCTGAAACCTCAGGCTGTTAAGAAAGCACAGGACTACTGCCTCCAGCTCTGTCTGCCCTTAGTTCACCATGTAATTTGCTGAGGAGCCACAAATCTTGATACCACAGAGGCAGCTGAACAGAACTGACACAGGTTGGATAGAAAAAAAACCACACTTAGGTAGTTTTGAGACACTTGATAACCTAGAGAAGCAACAATGTCCAAGACTATGAAATATAGTTCTGTTAGTTCAATGGAACTCTGGCAATCAGGAAAAGGTTTGCAGAAGTCTTCTATCTTGTTGCCCACATTTTAGGGAAGAATTTTACATGCAAACAGCACATGTAAGTATGAAGTTGCTGTTCATCTGTGGAGCTAAGATTATATGATTATGAAAAACTTCTGTAAGAGAGTTTGTAGAGCAATGTCAGCTCTTCCAAAAATATTAAGACTGCTGCTAGCATAAATACAAAAGGCAAATACATTATCTTACATTAAAGCAAACTTGAAAAACATGGATCAGCATTCCTAAGTAAAAGAGATTGAGGTATCTCTAGAACAATGGTAGCTGTATGTTCCATAACAAGAACACTTGTGCCAACAGTACTAGATACAAAGCACACACAGCTCCTGACACTAGACCAGAGTTCTGTCTGCTAGACACATGCATGGGGAATGTCACAGAAAGACCATCTATGGTTGCCTTTATGTATTACCAGTAAGAACCATTTCCAGCTAATAGGGGGGCTGTTTAGAACTCAGGTTTAGAAAGCAGGTTTCTGGAGGAAAGTGTATTGACTTGTACCTGCATTCCATCTTTCATAAGATGCTTTCCCTTCTGCATTCTTATGAAGGGAAGACACAGTACATGACACATTCTTCTGTATCTGCCTATTCCTCCTTGCACCCAAAATGCAGATATAATAGTGGGACCATGGGACCACATCAACCCTTATTCAGCATGGCGTGGGACAACATTTGTGATATGTTATTACTCAAAGTATCATCAAAGGCAGGTAAATATGACTTTTGGGGATAGGGATAGCCTGTGGCTGAGTTAAACAGCATTCTTCCTGTTTCTTTTTGGACAACTTCCTCTATGGGAAAGGATCTTTACTTATGGGCATACTTGCATAATATAGCCTTCCTAAACAGCTTCTGCAGCATCAGTACAAGCCATCACTTGATTGCTGCTCACTGAAAACCCACTGTGACCTCATGAGGAAGACAGGCCATTCTTCTAAAGCTTCACCCTCTAAGACTATTAAAGCAACAGGGACCAAATACAGAACATATAATGCACTTCAGCATCTGATCCTGCAGTGTGGCTCAGTGGCCACTGTGGACATTGTCAATACCTTCTTAAACCCTGCAGGACTGTGCAAGGCACAGAGGCCACACAAGGTGGTGAATAAAATTTAAAATCAATAAACAAGTCAACAATTAATACAAAATACACTCCTCAAAAATCAAAACAGTAAATAAACTTCAAAATGTTGGAAACACGAAGAAAACTTACACAGCAGAGCCTATAATAAAGACAGTCTACCTAACCTATATATGTTACTAGTGAGGTAATAGATGGAAATTTTCCCTTAAACAAATATTTGAAAAATACTGCTTAAAAATTAAGTTACCTTCAAATATTTAAAAGAACTTGATAGAAGTTAATCTACAGAGCAAAATAAATACATCAACCAAGTAAACCTCTTCAAAATCCATACTGTTAGTGAGCTTCCAGTCTTAAAAACCTTCACACTGACATGGGAATCTCTGACACAGACATTACAAGAAAGCCAGTAACAGCATTGAGAGGAGGCAGAATTGTTACATGAAGCAACGCAGGCGTTTTGGTATGAACCTGCTTCTGGAAATGGGACACCTTGGTAACTTCAGCTGATTAGGCCACTTAGATGTTAAAGAAAATATGAACTCCTAACCCAAACACAATCTATAAACCTGCATTAAGGCAAAACTCCAAACTTACTACATTTTCTATTAAATATAAAATAAGTAACCATAACTGCCCACTCTGCTGATCAGCTGTGTTAGTCTGTCAAGTTTCTATTATGGAAATACAGGGTTGATTAATGTTTTCACATAAAGTACAGTGTAATTATTTCTCTGATATTAAATTTTCTTTTCAAGTTATTCTATTCTTTACAGTTGACAGTTTTGCTTTTGGTGGACTGTGAGAAAAATCTTTCTTGAATTCACTTTTATTGAATTAACACTTGGAAACCTTTTGCTTATGGTACTTACGTGATTTTTATGTTATAAAACTTGGTATGTATATGTGAAAGTCAGTTCACATGATACCAAAGATTACTTTCACTAAAGAACTGAATTATGGCTAATTTTTTTTTCATTCTTCTTCACTCCCTTCTCTGTTTATTTAAACTACAGTGCTATATATAATTATGTAATTAATGGACTTCATTGAGGACTGTGCATTAAATGAATATGCCTAAAGACTGTGAACAGCTTTGAGAAGAATACATATTTGCATGAAATTTAACTAGTGCTTGTGCAGAGTGTTATGATTCTTGAAACACAGGAAACCATTTCATAGTATGGGCTTAGGTAGGAATCTTTTACATTTCAGGGTATTGGGATGCTGAGTATTTTTAAAGATATGAACATGACTGAAAGACTAATTTTGATTACATGATAGATGACCTCACCACACCCTACTTTCCTGTTGATCAAATTGTGGTGTTTTCTACACCAAACAGCACGAGAGGTGAGTTTTCATAGGAAGATGACGATCTGTGAATTTGACTCAGTGAACAGCTCTGATGAAGAAAAACAAGTGACACTTTAACATATCAAATTAGGAATTACACTGTTTTTCCTTTCAGCAACTTCAAAATGAAACTTTTACACTTTTATTTTGAAAACAGTAATTTGTGCCAATTTTTAACATGCTGCTGGAAAACATTAGGAAAGTATGCTTTAACATTTATTAGTAGTTTAAACAAAAGGATCATGGATTATTCTACGGGGGAAAAGTACATTCACACGACAACTTTCTGAAATCAGATGAGGTGAAAAGTGACCTGCAACATACACTGGCCCTACCCTCTTACAGCACACTTCACCTCTATAGGATTTAGGTGGCAGTGGTAAAAACTTGCATTGCCACTGCCATACCCATTCTGCGGACAAAAGAGGCCCTCAGTATCCACTGATGTCAACCTGGTACCTTTCACAAGCATTACATTCACTTTAAAGGAAAAAGAAGTGAAGTTAAAAAGAACCAAAGGAAATAAGCCCAAGACTTACTCAAATAACTCAGGCTCTGATACAAATTAAGAGCAAGATGTGTTCAAGGTAAGACTATTATATGTTTAGTCCAACGCATCTTGTCGTCTCAGTTTAGTATCATAGTCTGACAGGTCCTTCAAATGGAATAAGTGATAGAAGGGTATAATCCTCAAATTTACATGTCTTGAAATATGAATATGCTCTTATCCTCTAATTTTACTGCTCTATGCAATTAATTTTAAGCCTGAGTTAAGCCACCAGTCATAAAAACATTTTTGTTTCAGATTTCATGCAAAGTTTTAAGTTCCACTGATCAAGGATCACTATGTAAGAACAAAAACTTAGTACTTTTTTCGTGAAATAAAAAGTATACCTGTAACTGGCCATTTAGTGAGCTCAGGTCCTCAGCTTTTTTCTCCAATGACTGCACCCAGACTTTCCGTTTCTGCCGGCACCTGGAAGCAGCAGCCCGGTTTCTCTCCAGGAACTTTCTCCTTTTCTCATCAGGGTCTTCATTGGCAGCTCTTCTTCGCCGACCGCCTGTATTTGGTGTTTGTGGCGTAGGCTGAGCTGGTGATGCCTGCAAACAGTCGTGACTTAACCTACAGCACTGGTATAAATAGCTATTACAGCTTGAGAAAAGCATTCAGGGCATTTCTAAATACATTCAGGTTACACACATGTTTTTTGAAAGCTGTGCTTATTAAACTCTACTCTACTCTTTTAAAAACTTTTACCCGTACTTACACTCCTGATCATCTCACAGTAATGTATTACATCCAAAATAGCTTTCAAGCTACATTTAGTGGGAAATGAATTTTCTATTTTTGACTCTTCCCACACACCTAGTCACAACTGAAAAATGACACAATTGCTTCTGCCCATCACACAGAAGCTGTTTGACAAATGCTGGCAGTGCTGAGACTCCCTGATCCCTGGATCTCCAAATAGCAATTTCCTACTCGTTGATGTGATCCCCACCACTGAATAACAATTTCCCTTAATCTACCCACATTACATAACAGTATCAAAATACTTCTATACTTTCAATTATATATTATACTCATTTCACAGTTGTATACAGAACCTAGACAAAGATTTAATGCAATGTAGTGGTTCTAAAAGTCCCTTAAAGAGACAAGACAGACAGAATGTAACTGTCTATGTGACATTCACAGGTGCATCTTCACATTCAGTCTCGCCTAGCAAGAAAGTTTTATTTTTAAATTAAAAACCCCAAACATATATCAGCTGGTATATCAATTTGGCATTAATTCTAAATAGCTAAGAATAAAAACCCCCTGGGAATTCAAATCAGTGTTTTAAGAATTAAACACTTGCTATTTTTGATTAATACTAATTGTAAAATAACTCTAAAACAATCAAACAGCAATTTTCATCTTGAAAATTCTGCTATGTGATATTATGAAAATATTCTTTAAAAAAACTTCAAGGCAGTATGGGGGAACAGTCTTAAGAAAGAGATCCTTTTACAATGGGTCACTTTTTTCCCCTCTTCTGTTCCAAACGTATTTGTTTCGATAAATTACTTGATTTCACTGGCCAGTGTAAGAATGAGGCTTTCATTACAGATGTTAAGTCCTGTCAGTTCTGGGCCAGGTATGTAGCTTTTATAAAATTAATATTATGCTTCAAATTGTGAAAATAACTCTTTCGGATTTTAAAAAGCATTTTGAGAACACATTCCATGAGGTTTTTAGAAATAGAACAGCTGCAATCCTCCAGGATTCACCAGAAGTGTATTCTTCCTCCAGCAGCATGCCCACTTCCAGTCTGACTCAGAGGTTTTGCCTTTTACTCCCCTGTTCTGAAGTATCGTCCCAAAAGGACAACAAATCACACCTAAAACCAAAGCCCCCTTGCAGAGCCTGAGATGATGAAGTACACTTCATCACACAGCTGAAACTCTTCTGTGGCAGCCCAGAAAAGATCCTTCAAGCAAATTAACATAAGCATAATACCTGATGCAATAAAAAATTCCTAAGCACATTTATGATAGTAAATAAACATAAAACAGATGCAACAGAAACACAAAATAAAAGCACTCATTTTTTCAAATATATACTGACCAGCTGTACAAATTTCAGCTACCACAGAACCTCTTATCAATGAACTCCAGAAACCAGGACTTAGTTCTAAATTTGTGCAGATAGATACTACGTGTTTTGAAATCATCATCCTGGACAATAGATTTTTAGAAGCATTTAAGAACAAGTAAGACCTGTAAACATTTTACTGCTGTAGAGCTATTGAGTAGGAGTCTGTTCATCTCTATTTTAGAAACCAAGAGTATAGAAAAAACTATATGTATTTGCAAAATAAAAGGAGGAGGTAGGAGGCACATGCCCACTCCTGTCATACCGGTGTTTCAGTTGTTGAAGTTGCAGGCTGTTGTAGTGACTGTGGTCGTGCCTCCTCTGACTGAGTCCTAACCAACCCACTTGCATGTCCCTTGGCAGTATCTCCATTTGTTACCTGAGGGTGCTGCTGGGTCAAGGCTGCTTTCAATCTCTGAAAGCAGAAAAAAAAGAAGAAAAAGGAAAGAAATATTCTATCACGCTAACTTGAACGATTAATCATTTATATAAGCAGTTACTTCCACTTTGGAAACAGGAAGTCCAACTCTTAAACAGTTGTTTCTTTTTACAGGTTTTCAACAGTGACCTAGGCATATACCTAAAAACAGGGGGTAGACTTCTGCAAACATGACAACAGCAACAAGGTTTACTTAAGATCCCAGAAAGAGAAGGATGGTAAAACCGTTGGAGAAGTAAACAGAAAGCCTCATCTGAATGTAGCGAATTGTACCAAGAAACAGGAGAGTGGAAGGCCATAAACATTTGCTGAAGCTGGTAGTACCAAAAGAGTAATGATGACACATGAAGGAAAAGAGGCAACAACCAGAACATACACATCTTCCCATTTTAAAAATTCTGGTGTTCTCTATCTCTATTCATTTTTAAATAGCTTGTTATACCTCTGCTAATTCATGGTCTTTACAAATACTCACTTCTACAATCCTTCCTACGGGTAATTAAATAACAGCCAAGATCTTTGCTGAAGCATCTTAATGATGTACAAATTTCTAAGAAGCTTCATGTTATATGTAAAGATTATTTATGTAGAAATATGCAAGATAAAAAGATTATGTAGAAATATGCAAGATAACTACTACAGCATGCTACTTTGCAGTAAAAAAACTGCAAAAAGGTTTGATGTTCTTCCTCTATTGCACACAGTCACTACGACCAACAGTAATATGCAAGTTCAGCTGTATATAATACACCCAAGAGTTACTGACAACCTGATGGACGACTTTAAAGTATTTTATTGACTGCCTGTTGAAAAATATTTCATTCAATTTTTGGCAAAACCTATTAAAACTGTAATATAATATATTCTATTTAAAGCGATTTCTTAATCTTAAGTAACAAAGTGCCCAGCTTCAGCAGATACAACTGCTTGCAATTCCAGATCCTTTCTTAAAATGCCATGAACACTGTACAATTTATCATGATTTTTTTTGTTTTACTGAAGAATTTACCTTACTAGACAAACGGTGCTGGAAATTTTTTTTCTGTTGAGCACCAGACTTTTTAAGAATTCAGTACAAGTTTAAGAAAAGATTAACGACTTAAACATGTAAGTTTGGAAATTCTGATAACTTGTAATATCGTATTTTTAAATATGAAGTGTTGCCCACACACTAACATTAATAGAATGTCTTAAGAATACTAAAGAGAGGCAGCATTTGCCTAGCTCAGAATAAAAAGAAAACTTTGCACCTATTTATGCAGATATTCTCTATAAACTGCAGTATCCAAGGTCTCCCAACAATTAAGTGACTGGAATATAGTAACAGCTCTCTCCTACCTTCCGTGGTGACAGGCTTTCCTGGATCCTATGCTACAATTAAAACAACAGATTGCAGATTACCTCTGTCAGAACTGCAAAAAATTTTCAGGTTTGAAATATGGCAAGTTACCATCAACTAGATGGATTTGGTAGCACATAGCCAGCACCAGTAGGTATCCTAACAGAGGAACCAAGAAACTCCAACACCCCTCTACTGCCCTGCTATTAAGGCAACTTTAGCCAGTGACTTCTGTAGCAAATCTGTTCTGTAGTGATTGCTCTGGATTGAATCAGCAGCACATTACACCAGACAGGAACCATTCAAGTGAACATGAAAATTGGGAGCAAATCCCAACAGCTGAAAGAGCTGTTCCTCACCTCATTTATTGCATCAATTTCATAAGTTTTCCAGAATGAAGATGATACTTCAGAAAATGACACAAATCAAATTTACTGCAGTTTCCCCAGTGCTCAAGGTTAACAACAAAAATTTATGATAGCTGCAAGCATTAGGGCAGGATGACAAACATTTTTAAGATAATATGTCCATAATTTTTAGTATATGTACAGCACTGAAAGCCCTTAGGTAGTTAACGCTTTAATTAAAGTCAAGAATTGACTTGTACCTTCCTAATTTCCTCGGAAAAACAGGCTGACAAAAAAATTTCAGTCCCTGTCTCCAACAGGCCTAAGTGTTTTCTAACTGTCCAACATTACTGTGATCTATGATCTACCCTGCAACAACTGCAAAGTTGATGATTCCTCTCTCTCTTCAACTAATCCTGGTGTCTAAATTGTAAAATTTTCTACACAACCACTACTAGGACTGGGAAACATCACATCCAAGTCAGTTTTTAAAAAAATCTTTTTTAAAGAAACAAGCAAGTATTTAACATCAATATGACGATAATCTTTCTATATGTTATTAGCATGAGATTTTTTGCAGTGTATTTTCATTTATGACTTGAATTGCTTTAGAAGTATTTCTTTTGTCATAACTTAGGCAGGACGTGACAAATTTTCATCAGTCCTAATCAAGAGAGCAGTGAAAGTACAAATCATTTAAAGGCTATGCTCTCTTTTATTTCAAGCTGTCATACTAGGAGAGTTTTAGACTTCACTGTGCAGGTAAGCAAGCACTGGAACAGATTGCCCAGAGAGGATGTGAGGCTTCCCTCACTGGAGATAGGCAAGAACTCTTCAGGATGCAGTCTTGTGCCATGTGCTCTGGGGATGGCCCTGCTGGGACAGTGGGGTTGGACCAGATGATCTCTGTGGTCTCTTCCAACTTGGCCCATGCTGTAATTCTGCAAAGAGTGAGAGGAGTCCTCCCCAGGCAGAGGAAGGAGCAGCAGAGATGTCTGAGGAACTGACCACAACCACCATTCCCCTTTCCCCTGTGCTGCTGAGGGGCAGGAGGCAGAGAAGAGTTAAGCCAAGGAAGAAAAGGGGGAAAGGTGTTTTTATGTTTTGGGTGCATTATGCTACTCAGATGTGCGTGGTAATAAATGAAATTGATTTCCTCAAGACGAGTCTGTTTTGCCCATGATGGTAACTGATATGTTTGCACCAGGACATGCAAACAAAGTTGGACTTGACTTTACTTACTGTAATGCTAATATTTAAACATTATATCCTGTAAATTCATAAGCCTTTTGAGAATTACATTGTTAAGTGTAATGTACTATGAAAACAGGAATAGGAAATAATTAGATTTAATTTCATATTGCAAAGTCTAAAAGTTGAAATTAAAGTAGTTAGGATTAAATTATCCACAAATGCAGACATACTGTGAAAATATGAGGAATGTTTACCGATTTTCACAAAGAGATTTCCAGCCTGTGTGTTTAAGAGGTTTCACATTTTAAAAAGTAATGCTAGAGTAAAATACTATACAGATGTTGTCCTTCTTGTGAGTAGGGAGACAGTTACCCCGAATTCAATGAGAATCTCATTTGTAACAATCAAGAATACAGAAACACATATTAGAATAAATGCATATAACCATTTTCATGTGGGGAAACTTGGTGACAACTGAGGTTTTTGATATTATGTGGTTATAGGCCAACTTAAACTGGTATTTTGAGATAGATTAATAGCTTTTAAAATCTTGATTAGCAAGGTTTTATCTTTCATATATATCCTTGAAAACAAATCCTCACCACATCTGTCAAAATTTGGTAGGACTACATCATTCCATCAAGAGCTCACAGAAACAAGATAATGTACTCCAGAAACAATTTGTGAAAAACTCAGATCCATATTTCATATCTGCCACAAAAGCTCATCAGAGTAATAACCCTCCTTCTCCTGGGTGTTATCCTACCATCTGCTCCTCTATTACTTATCTTTATTTTGCAACTAATTAACAGCATAATCTTCTAAATTCAGCAAGTTAATTATCATTATTGTGGTCTTTGCAGCATCATCAGTCCTTATGAAGTCTTGTCTCTCCACCCCCAGAGAACATATGAAAATGAAGTAGGTTGTGAGAGGGTCTGTTTCTTGAGAGTAGGCTCATT
Source organism: Sturnus vulgaris (assembly GCF_052056855.1). Taxonomy (NCBI): domain Eukaryota; kingdom Metazoa; phylum Chordata; class Aves; order Passeriformes; family Sturnidae; genus Sturnus; species Sturnus vulgaris. The sequence goes on along the minus strand of NC_142249.1, from coordinate 20,003,960 downwards.
AGGTGTTTGCTGATTAGCTCGGCATGCAGAGAGACAGGTCAGAAGAATTCTGCTGAACACAAGGTCCCATGCCGGGCTCCAGCAAGTTAATGTCAGTTTCTGAACATTTGCCAGGCTGCCCTCTGTCACTTCTCAGTAGAAACCTCCTGCAAAAATCTACTGGTTGCCTACTGAGTGCAAGGTATTTTTCAGATTGTGACATAAAGTTTTGCATGAAAAGGAGAAGATCATGGGAAACATTTCATATTAAAGTAATTCTGAAATTCTTCAGAAACTTCTGCAATCCATGCTGAAGAGTCTGAATGCTAAGTTTGTACTGACAAGCTGCACACTCAAAAAGGATGTTTTACAGCTGCAACTCAAGGCTCATGTTTCATACACAGCAAGCATACAATTACAGATCTTCTCATAAGAACATCAGAAGCAATTCTACAGTTATTTAGAATAATGCATCCTTATCTTAGTGAGGAAGTTTTTTTGGGGGTTTGAGTTTTTTGGCCTTTTTTTTTTTTAAGACATGTATTGCATCTACTTTTAAGCATCTCTAAAATTCCACAAAACTGACATATATGTGATTTTACTAAAGTATGTGAAAGTTTAGTTTCTTTAGCATATCGACAAATACAGAATCATGTCAGAAAAACTGACAACTCATATTAAGTGTGCCGCAGAAATCTGAAGCTCATTTTTATTCCTACTGAATGCCATTCTTGGTATAAGATGTAAGAATATTTCCAAAATAAAAGCAGTAAAAGACAAGCTTGTGTCTGAATAAAATCTCTAGTCATTTTTACTTCAGTTCTACAAGCGGTAAGGAAAAAGGATCCAAGAATGTTCAAAACTATAGCAACAGTGCCTTTCATAGCTGTGAATGGACCAGCTCTGTTCATGACATAATTCAATATTAGGGAAATAAAATTAAAAATGCCATCTGATTTCATGCAATTCTTCTACAGCACTGAAACACATAAAGCACTGTGTATGTTTCTGTGGTGAAAAAGACCCTAAGATTGTGCTTAATGCACTCTTTCACTTAATGTCAACTGTTTAAGTCGAGAGCCTCCTGCAATAATGCCACCAATCCTAAAGATTGGCTCACTGCACAGACAATTTTTAAAATTTTGTCTGTCATCACTTTTATGTATTCCTTTTTTTATGCCTATCTTGTCCTCCCAGTTATTAGTCCTTGCAGTTGGTATACATTTTTCTCTCTGCTATTTTACTCAGTGAACTTGTTCCCACGTACAACTGTTCCTCTATGGAATTAATGCAACTGTTTCATGTCAGGCAACCTGAAGAGTAACCAGAGAAAAGACCATTTCAGCAAAGAACAGAGTTCTAGAGGTGACACCTCAGTAAATTGCTTCCCATCAATAACCAAAACTGCCATGCTGATGGAGTTTGACACTTCAGACTGAAAACTTGATCAAACATGGAAATAAATACATAGTTTTGATTACTATGCATTAAACTTGGACACTCTAATAAAAATCCTTTCACATGCTTTAAGAGAGACTACTTGCAAAGGTAAAAAGTCTCCAAAAGCTGTCCATTGTGGGAAAAAATTCTCAGCAAGTACCTCAGTTCCTTTATCCTTAAAGAGTTTTACTATTTCTAGGACAGCTGAAGAAAAGTGTTAACTATGCTACAGGAAGGCATCCTATGTCCATTACCTACATCTCCTGCCAGTTATTTAAAATTTTAGATTTTAGAAACTAAAATATCGATTTGTTTTACTAAAGTCCATTCGTGAACTTATAAAGAAGAAATATATTTCTTCTTTGTACAATTTGGCAACTCATAAGGCAACAACAGGTACTCACCAAAATAAAAATGCGTTGTTCTCATGTTAATAAAAATACAGAAATGAAGTTATCTAAATTCATATTTAAATTTCAGAGCATTAGGAAACAAGCACTACAGCCTCTAATTTGACTTCTATCTAACTACTTCTCACGTTCACTTTAAAAAAATAAAAAACAAACAGTAGCCTTTTGTAAGCAAGTAAGAGTGAAATGAATGACTGCAATGAGGAATGAAATCAGAACACAAAGGTCTTTTCTTACTATAAATCTCTAAAATGCGTCAGCTCCTTGAAATATGCAGAAATAGCCTCCACAAAGAAAAGCACAAAGCACAAAACAAAGTGCCTGGTTTGTGCCAGGTATTCCATCCGAAACAAAGAACTGCACCTTCTATGCAGGACAGCTCTCTAGATCTGATAACAATGCAACAACTTGGTCCTATTTCACATTAAATTTACTACAACCAGTTCTTCAGGAATTTTACTCAACCTCTGAAGTTATCACATCTGTGTCAACTTGGAATACCTTGAAAGAGTATTTTGGTATGATAATAGAAAATGCAGAACACCATAATAGCAAGTATGGTCTTTCAATACAGGAGAGATTCAAGCAACTGCCAAAACCAGATCTGATAAAATCCTTGAGATACAAATAAACCATGCTAACTTTCCAAACTCTGCATCCCATAGAGTACCATACTTACTTAAATACCCATGGAAGTTAGAAATCTATTCCTGCATGGTTTTTCTAATTGCTATTATTCTATTCTTATATTTTATAATGCAATACGAAAAAATCCATGAGATTGCGAAGTTCATCTATAAAGAACAACAAATACTTTCCTCAAATAATAAGTAAGAAATAAAGCAACAGCCAAAAAAAATCCAAATATCTATACTCCTGGGAATGTTGTGAAGGGAACATCACAGCTTCACCCCTTCATCTGGCTTTTGTTCAAAATACACTAAGAATACTATGCTGACAGACTTCACAGGTTCATAAAATTGTTTAGGCTGTAAAAGACCTTTAAGATCAAGTCTGACCATTAACCCAGAACTGCCAAGTCCACCACTAAACCATGACCCTAAGTGTCACATCTCCGTGTCATTTAAACACCTCCAGGGATAGTGACTTTACCACTTCCCTGGGCAGCCTGTTCCAATACTTGACAACCCTTTCCAAGAAGAAGTTTTTCCTAAATATCCAATCTAAACCTCCCCTGGTGCAACTTGAGGTTGTTTTCTCTCATATTATCAGTTGCTATATAGAAGAGGCCATGTCCGACCTGGCTCCACCAGGTAGAGAGCAAGAGGTCTCCCTTGAGCTGCTTTTTCTCCAGGCTAAACAGCCCCAGCTCCCTCAGCCACTCTGACTTTCTCTCTAGACCCTTCACCTGCTCCATTGCCTTTCTCTGGACATGCTCCAGGACCTCAATGTCTGTCCTGCAGTGATGAGCCCGAACTGGACACAGCACTCGAGGTGTGTTTTCAGCACTGCAGAGTACAGGGGGACAATCCCTGGTCACACTACCACTGGTTCTGATACAAGCCAAGATGCCACTGGTTTTCTTGGCCACCTGGGCAGTGCTGGGTCACATTAAGCTGGCTGCTGACCAGCACATCCAGGTCCTTTTCTAACCAGCAGCTTTCCAGCTGCCCGCAGCCTGTGGTGCTGCCTGGGATTGCTGTGACCCAAGTGCAGCACCTGGCACTTCACCATGTAGAACCTCATACAAATGGCCTCAGCCCACTGATTCAGTCTGTCCAGATCCCTCTGCAGAGCCTCCCTACCCTCCTGCAGACCAACACTCTTGCCCAACTTGGTGCCATCTGCAAACTGACTGAGGGAGCACCCATTCCCTTGTCCCAAACATTGATAAAAATACTAAGCAGAACTGGCTCCAAGACTGTGCCCTGGGCAACACCACTTGTAACTGCCACCAACCAGATTTAACTCCATTTATCATCACTTTTTGGACTCGGTCACCTAGCCAGTTTTTTTACCCAGCAGACTATACCTGTCTAAGCCATGAGCAGTTTCCCCAGGAGAATTCTGTGGCAAACAGTGTCAAAGGCTTTAGTAAAGTCCATGTAGACAACACTGGCAGCATTTTCCTCATCCACTAAGTAGGTCACCTTGTCACAGAAGCCAAGCACGTCAGTCAAGCAGTCTGCCTGTCATGGATCCATGCTGGCTGGATCTGACCCTGGTTGCTCTGTGTGTGCTATGATGATCAAGATCATCTGCTCCATGATGTTCCTCAGTACAGAGATCAAGCTGACAGGCCTGCAGTTCCCTGGATCCTCCTTCCAGCCCTTCCTGAAGATGAGCATCACATTTACTGACCTCTGGTCACACGGGACCTCCAGTTAACCAGGGCTGCTTGTAAATGATTTAAAGTGGCTTTGCAGAGATTCTTCCCTAGGTCCATCAGTACCCTTGGGATCCCATCCAGCCCCATAACCTTCTGTGTATCTTAGTGCTGTAGCAGGTTGGATTACAGAGGCTTTGCTCTCCTCCATATGCCTGTCTTCCAACTCAAGGGGCTGGGTACTCAGAGAGGAACTAGTCTTAGTATTAAAGACTGAAGTAAAAAAAGCGTATTAAGTACTTCTGCTTTTCTTTATCCTTTGTCACTATGTTTCCCCCCATATCCAATAAAGGATGGAGATTCTCCTTGGACCTCCTTTTGCTGCTGATGTACTTACAGAAATATATTTAGTTATCTTTTACAGCAGTAATCAGATTAAGTTTTAGCTGGGCTTTGGCCCTGCATAACTTCACAACATCCATGTAGTCCTCCTAAGTGCCTGCCCCTTCCTTCCACAAGTCACACACTTCCGTTTTTCTCCTGTGTTCCAGCCAAGGCTCTCTGTTCAGCCAGGCCAATCTTCACTGCTGGCTCATCTTTCAGCATGGGGGGACAGCCTGCTCCTGCACCTTTAAGACTTACTTCTTAAAGGATGTCCTGGACTCCTCTGCCCTTCAGAACTGCCTCCCAACATGAAGAAGAAACATGGCCATAATAGGCAAAAGGACACAGGACATGTTCCAGTGTTCAGCTAACTTAAGCATACCAATAAATCCACAAATTGCAGTACACCGTTAATACATGAAACATACACTGTTCATTTATTAAATTTTTGTGTAATAGCTTATATTTCAACATTAAATGTGAACAATGAACGAAATGAAAACTGAGCAGTAAAACTAAATATTGTCTTCTGTTGGCTTAACCAGGAACACAAGTGAAAAATAAACCTGGTTAGTAGACCTTCACAGAATTTAGTATGCAGCAAGCAAAATTATTTTTAAGAGACATATGAAAAGAAAGGGTTTGGTAACACGAAGATTTAAATTAAAAAAATTAAATTGAACTTTGCAGTTAATAAACCATCACGTATCTGCCAATACATCCCATGGTACAATGAATTAGTCTTACTCTTGGAGGCTTTTCTACATAAACATTAAGTTTCTCATTAAATTCCTTTACTTTCAGAGGGATAAGAAATTAGGTTTTTTATTTCTGTGAATAGGCACTATATAAAAGTAAATGAGCATAAGGAATATACATAATTCTGATATTCTTGAATTCTGCTCATGCTTCATATTAAGCAACATGGAAATACTGCAAATACCCTTTTTACAGTCTCACTTAAAAAAAAGGACAAGCAATCACTGAAGTGCATATATTAGCTAAATTGTAACGAGAAGGCTAATGAGACTGTTAAATTTTAAGTCTAATGATCTTTGTTTTCCTTTGCATTTGAGTGATTGCTTCCTCCAACGTGAGATCAAAGTCTTCACCACATACATGTATTTCCTTTCTGCCTTTAAATCACTCTAAGAGTAAATCACTGAGATTATGCTTAAAATCCTAATTTCTTGCCCATCTAAAATTTAGAACCAATTCCTTCAATTCAAACAGAATTAAGAGTGTGAGTCTCCTGACTCTAAAATATGTTCAGCTTCTAAGAAAACAGTTCTTGTTTTTACTTTTTTTACATTCTTCTCTCCTGAATTTAAGGTAAATTAATTTGTTAAGAGCTGGTTACATTTAAGTATTTTCTGAGGTATTAAAGATTCATTTTCCCGTTCCTAGGGGGCAAGGATGAACACAAACAGACCTTCTTCCCTTATGTCCTCCTCTACACTATTTCAAAAGTCATTGTGTTCAACAGAGCAGGGCAATGAAAGAAGAAGTGAGAGCATTAGCAGAGTCAGTGCCCCTCTCCACAGCAGTTTCAGTATTTGGTCAATGTGGTACAGGTGTGCTCAACTCTACTGGAATCCCTTACCTCCAGAAAAACCAGACTCATTGGTTTTCATACTGTGACTTGAGAAAACAGGTAAGGAAAGAAAGGTTTAGATCAAGAGAAATAAGATATCTAAGAATGTTAAGGGCATCCTCCCACTTACCAATATCCATGCAGAAAAATACATTTTATCTAGCAGGTGTTCCTGATTTCTCTTTTAGCACAAAGTAAGAGGTGAAGGAAGAGGAACACTATTTCACAGGATAGATACTTTTATGGAAGCATCTTGTAAATCTATAAATAGGTTAATTACCGTTTAATAATAGATTTTTCTATTGCTTTAGAACACTTGGAACAAATAAGACAAAAATAAAAAAAGAGAAGCAACTGCCTAATGCTGCATAAAATATTTCAATAAATTGATTGATTCAAACTACCACCATAAATGGTAACTCATAATAAGTAAAAGAACAGCCCCCCCGAATCCAACAAAAACCTGAACAATTTTTTTCTTGTTTTAGGCATTTTCCAAATAATCTTCAACTCCCCCCAAAAACACCCAACGCAACAGAAACAACCTCTACACAAAATAATTTGTTAACTACATAAGTACTACATATCTAATTGCAAAGTTGCTAAATGGACTATATTCGGTTGAGATTCTGAAAACATTAAAAAAACCACATTTTTCTGAGTTTTTTAAGAAGTATCATTCTTTTGGGAGGAAACATTCTGCTTCTCTGAAGGAAGTGTTCACATGCTACTAATCTTGTCTTTCTCCCAGCTAGCATTTCTGATTCTCTGATATAAGAAGTAAGAAGGAGTTTAGTTAGAAATTTAATTTATTTAAAAGAATGACTAAAAATAAGAGCAAAATAGCCATTAAGAACGGAACTAAATAGGCTGGAATTGGAAAGAACTGTAAAATAAATGCAGCTGTTATTTCTCTGTTTTTATTAAATTTGTACCTGCAGAATTTAGACTAGTAAAAGAACACTAAAGCTGTTTCAAAAAGCAATAGAATTTAATTAATTTCTCAAGTTATTCTTCTTGAGGAATAATGGAGTTTTTCACTTACCAATTTAGCCTCAGACTGCACTGGCTGTGGGGAGGAAGGCCCTGGGATTCCTGGGATACTAGGCACCATGGTGACAGGTCTAACAAGCTGACCAGATAAAGTATAAAAATGAAGAAAACCTGAGTATGTTATCATAATAGAGAGCATTTGACAGCACTACCCTCTGAAGCCAAAACAGCTATCAAGGTGCTTAAAACTAAGTTCTATGCTGCACTTATGCAAATCTGCTCCACTTTCAAATTAATATAGCATCATGCTTACTTACTGGAACTGCAGCAGGGACATGCACATTAGAATTTGTGATAGATGCAGGAATAGCAACAGGCATGGTTTGTCCATTAGGAAGATGTAACAGCAGAGGAAAAGGACCTGGAACTGGACTGAAAAAGGAATGAACTATATAAAAGAAAACTTATCCAGAAAGAGAACAAATTTACACATTATTTTAAATTGGTTTGTTTCTTTACAGGTGTAATGCAATATTTATTTGGAGATCAAAAATATGAACTTAGTGATGTGGAGAACATGGCATTATATCTCACATGTAGTGATAAGTCCAATGTTTCATGTGTAGTAAAGCACCACATTACACCAAAGCATCTCAAATTCATACAATAACTGCAGAAACAGTAACTGAATGTCAGATTTTCAAATTCTGCAAGAAAACGTTTTACTAAGGTTCATGTGACTTACACTATTGGTCTGTTAGATGATGGAGCTTGGGTGATAACAGTACTAGAAGTTGGTGAGGGTATTGCCTGCTGAATAATAACACTTGAGTCAGAACTCGTAAGCAGTACATTAGGAACCTGTAGCGATGCTGGACGAACTATTGTTGATGTAGGCTGTGCAGTCTGCTGCAGTGACACTTCCTGAGGAAACAAAGCTTCATCAGTTTGTAAAATAGAATTACAAATCACTAATTCCAACTGTTAAATGAATGCAGTTTGATGGAACAAATCAGAATTTCTGTAACATTAGAATCAATTATACAATTAAAACATCCAAAAAACCCCTCTGGATGAATCATTTAAACCACCAAAGTAAAATTGTTTCAACAACAGTGATTTTAATTTTATGACAAACCTGGCTCAATTTATGCTAGGCTACTATTACTTCTAATTCAGTTTTGATCAGATTTTAATTTTTTTTCCCCAAGAAACCCATTGTACTACCAGCACCATCATGTTTACCCACACTCCAAATAAGGAAAATGTTTTATGGTGTCCTTATGTACATTTCAGTTTCAGTCCATTGTTCTGGATTTAAACAAGAGAAACAAGACATTTATGACTCAGTAAAAACAACAGCACCACATTTTTTTGAGCCTTTATCTGTTGCTCTCTAACTAGAGTGATAAAACTACTTGGAATGCTATATTTAGGACTCTGCAAAATACATGCATATCCTGATGGAGAAAAAAAATACCTGAGCACAGAAATTAAACTCTCCTAGGTGCAAATAAAGAGCAGACAGAAATCCCGATAGCTCTTAGCTTAGCAATCAGGTAAAGCACATGATCAATTGAACACTGTACCTGTATTTGCTGTTTCTGAAAACCCAGAAAGGCCTTACTGTAACCAATGCCTTCCTTCTCAGGAAACCCTTGATATTGCCAGACTTCAAATTTACCTTCAGACACGCTTTTTTCCAAGTTATTCTTTTGACAATGGCTACTGCAATCAATGACACATAAAATCACATTCTTAAGACCAGCAAACTTCAGTTGCTCTGCTGGTAAACTGCAATTCAAAGAGAATATCTCTGTATCTGTGCCACACAGACTAGACTGACTATTATTTTCTTTGAATGAAGCTTGAGTTTTGAAAATTCATCCACAAAGCAAAGTAGTAAAGTCTGAGCTCTCTTAGCAGATTGCTTGTCTTTTCATATATTAATGCACAAATGTGTGAGATCCTCTGAGCAATTCACAGAACTGTAGGCTTGCTGGCAAACAGTGGGCTTTACAAAAGAAAAGACTTTAGATGATGAAATCTTCTCCCTGCAAAAGCTCAGAGGTTAGATTCATCATCAGGGTTCACTAGTTGATTCACACTTTTTCCCAAGGGACCTGAAAGACTATTTACAATGAATAAGTTTTTGGAGAATAACAGTGAGCTGTTGTTGAGGAAAGCGAAATTGTTTTATTATCCATCTGGGATATAATGTTGGAACACTGCACTTAGCACTACAGATGAGCATTCAGTAAAAAGTAGACAACCAGTAAAGAGTTGTGGAAACAGAAAGGAATAAAAAGCCCAATCATATTGTTAGGACAGGATGAAAAACTTCTTTGCAAATAAATAATTTGGTATAACATCTTACAGCTCTTATTCAAGAGTTACAGGGAAAACATAAATGAAACTGAACTGCTTGACTGTAGGAAATTCAGAGTTCAGAACACCAGCTAAATCCCTATGCTAGTATGAACAAGCTGCACAATTCAGGCAACATGCAAAATCATGGTGGTTCTTACATGTGAACAAAGAGTACAAGATTGTATGCACATCTGATAAAGAATGGACCCTTAGAAAAACTTTCACAGAATCACAGATTGCTTGGAGCTGGAAGTGACCCTTAGAGGTCATTCCAGTCCATTCCTTCTGCCACAGCTAGGAACATTTTTCATTAGATTAGGTTCCTCAGAGTCCCAGTCAGCCTGATTCTGAGCACTTTCTGAACCCTGTCTAAAAGTCACTGATGCGTCAGTACCACCTCCTACCTCTGGGCAAGCAGCTGCGATTGGTCTCCCAACTGCTGCTGCAGGTAACTATGTACAAGTGAGCAAGTGATGGCATTCTGTGAATACTTCTTTGCTGTTCATTATAAGCGCTTAATTAATACATGTTCTAATAAATACTAAATGTAAAACTGAGTTTCTCCCTGGCTTTAACAGCTAGCAGGAAAAGGACAATCTGAAATTTTTAGACACAGTGTTCTATGGAAACCAGATTTCAGCAATAGTCAAGGATTAACATACAAAATTCTGAAATAAATCTGTAAAGTTCTGAAAATGGAAACCTCACGTACAATTGTTTCTGTGTTATTAAAGATGGCATTTATGCTTTATTTACAAGAAACAGAAACAATCTTCAGCCATTAAAAGAACACGTTTACTCACGAGTGTGTTTATACAGCTGAAAAAGTATTTAACTTCCTCTTTACGCTAACTTGCTCTTGTTACACTGAAAAAGGCATGCAGGTGCCTGTTACTGCAACAACGTGGCAAAAATATAAGCTGCAGGTTTAAGAAGTTTACTTTAAAGGAAACTGACATTTTATAAGCACATAAAAACAAAACCATAGGCTGAACAGTCTGATGGAAGATTGTAATTCATCACTAATGCAAGTATAAATTTTGTCTGGAATAAAATATATTGCAAATATATTCCGCTAAAGAACAAGAAAAATGAAGTTGAATTTGCAATCATAAGATTAAATGAAAGTGACCTTACCTCCACCTACCTTTCCTTACAGGACAGAAGTTTAAGCCCACCCAAAGGTACTAGACTTATTAAAAGGACTTCTTCAATTCCTATAATTCCTATTCTTGAAACTAAAACCCACTGAATGGGAAATTACAGAACAGGATGGTTACTTTAAGTGTTCTCTGGTGTGCATATTTGCAAGTATTTTCTATCTAAAAGCAAATTTCATGCAGTAACTTTCCAACACTATCAAAAATGCACAGAATTCTTTATACAAAAAATGTAGTGGGCCAGAACTAATACTGTATTTGATTATTACTGTAAGAAAACAACTGGTTTTAAAGTAATTTAATTACTTGGCAATAACTAAGCAACTTTTAAACTCTGTTGAGGGTCACCCTTTTAAAGTACTGTTAATAAACAACTATAATGTTTGAAAACTTTAATTATTACTTTAGGGCTCCGAGACTTTATACACTTCTAATGATATCTCAGTCTATTCAAAGCAATGCATCGACTCTTACTGAAGCCTAACAGCACTCATGGAACTCTCAGAAAACTAGGAAAATAATTAAGAGTACTTTTTTAAGACTCTCCAAGGAATTATTTTGACAACTACAAGGACAATTAGAACTGCCTTGCACATACATTAATAGGCTGTAATCATTTAAGGCTACTAAAATATATCAGCCAACAAAATGGTTACAGTGGCACATGTATTTTAAAACCAGCTATGCCCTGAAAAAAATCCCTTCTCTCCTTCAATACATTTGCAGAATGAGAACACAAAAATCTAACTGAGCAACACTGTTCACATTTCTCAATGTCTGCAGGTCACGTTGAGCTGTACACTCCAAGCAGCACCCTCAGCCTGGCTCAGCTTGTCTCTACAATCACACATGAGAACAGCACTGAGCAGCAGCACTGTCACAGTGACACACCGGAATTGCATCATCACTGTGACAACTTTATAAATACTGCCAAGCACCGAGACAGAATTTTCACTTGTAATGATGCTAATGAGATACTGAACCACTATTATATGAAGATAGCAATATTATCTTCTGCCAAAGTTAGATTACTTGGAATAAGTATTTGCAGCAAAAAAAAAATAAACTAACCTCTGAAATAAAGAAGACTTAAGATCTGGACTATGATTCACTTAATCCACACAGCTCCTTACATACATTCTTTTAAAATGCTTTTACTATTTTTGAGACTGCATGATAGCCTTGATTACCCACGATTACTCATCCTTGCTAACTAATGAAACTCAGAAAAGCTTAGTAAGGACAAATCATAATTGAAACTCTTCAACTGCTGTCACACACTTAAGGCTGCTCTCACATTAGTTCCTCTAGCAGTAGAAGAGAAAGAGTAGAAAGCAGAGGTTCAGACTGGATCCAAAGAGAAACCTTCTGCCCACAGAAACAGCCTGGTACTGGAGCAGGCGGCACTGAGGCTGTGCAGCCTCTCTCCCACAGATGTTTCAAGACCACACCGTGCAAAGTGCTGAGTAACTTGGTCTGGTCTCAGAAATAATCCCTGCTTTGAGCAGAAAGTTGTATGAGGAAATCCAGCAGTCCCTTCCAGTCTGAATTACCTGTGACCCTAAAAAGTCTTGCTGATTTCTGGGAGTAAGGCACCTAAGCCCTTCATATACAGACTGCCCACTGAAGATGCACATAAAGATTGACTAGAGCAATCTCTATGCTTTATTATGGTCTGCTCCTAATATTTGTATTTATTGAAGACTAGAAATAATTAATTCACTGATTTGCTTCATTTTATGTACTTCAAGAAAACTCAACAAGATGAAAACACTGCAAATCACATACTGAAGTGATTATTACTAATGATGATGCATAAACAGGAATAAAGACCCTTTTTGTCTTTTCTAAGATAGCATGAATCCTAAATGTTATTTCTTTTCTGGCTTTATTGGATGGCCAGCTTTACTGGAAGCAAAGAAATTATTCCAGCTGAAGAACTGAACAAGTTACCTATATATCCACAGGAATGTGGCAAATGAAAACTCTCCTCCTTTCAACTAGCTAAGTAACGTGGCTATCACCATATACAATAAATTTACAGATCATCAGAAAGTCAAAAAATAAATTCCAAAAAGAGAAAAATAAAGGTTCTAACCTTTTCATCATTGGTAGTAGACTCTGGATGAGGTAAAGGACTATCTTGATGAGTTGTCTCTACAACTGAAGGTTCTTCAATTTTATTTCTTATAATTGGTGTTGCAAGAGGAGATAGATCTAGAGGCATCTAGGAGAAACAATGTAAAACAATATTAGTCAATGTTAAAAAATTAAACCAAGCAAGAAAATATGAATAACTGAAGAGAAAGATCAGCCCATTACAAAACAGAGGTGCTGATGTTTGAAAGATATTGATGCACATACATTACCAGTCAAGGCTACATTAACAGCACCTAAACAAACACCCATCTTCAGTAACAAATTTCTTTCAACACCAATGTCAGACTAAATATTTTCTTCTTGAGAATTAAAAACATTCCTATCCATTTCCTAGGGTCCTAAGAAAATGATATCTGCGGAAGGACTGTGTTACAGTTAATAAATGGCAGCTAAATAAAGGTATTAGCCTTCTGTATATTTTAATATCTCATGCCACAAACCACAAAATCCTAACCACATTTCCAAATTGAGAAAGTTAGTATAGAAAAATTTCAAGCTTATTGCAGCTAATAATTATTGAAAAAGCAAATTTTATATTACTATACAGGTAAAATTCGCCAGGAAATCTGGAATGCCCTAAAGAAATTGAGCTACAAAAGCACTTACAACAATACCACAGATTTGAAAGTCTATATTCCTGTCTATATTCCTGTCTAGTCTACTATTCAAATACCTTTGGAAGAAATTTCCCGCAAATAAATTTTTCCAAATTCTTTTGTTTCAATTAAATTCCTCGTTTTCCTGCACAATATACTACTAATAGACTGAGAAGACTGTAAGAAGTGGAATCTCTTCTGATACCACAAGTGACTATAAAATATTACAGGAAAAACTCAACTATCAATCCCCTAGAAAATATACTGTTATGGTACATTTTTCCACACTTTGCCATGACCGTTTATATAGATAAATCATCCAGAGGTACGGCAGGACTGTGTTTTTTCTTGTAACACAGAGAGTAGTTTGGAAAATTAGTATCAATTAAAGTAATAAACAAAATGTTTAAAATACATTGCAATACATATAACCTTCTCCAAGACACTAGTAAACTATACAGAAAATATAGTCTTGGTAAATTAAAAATCAATTTTACCTTATGTCACGTTATAAAAACAGTCAGCATACAAAAAAGCAACTAAAAAAAGTAAACTTATAAATTCATTATTTGATACAGTTGTGGCTACAAAGCAAGAGTGAGGCTTAGTCAGGAATGGATAATAATCCATCCTATTTACAAGTACATCTCAAAACTTTTACTGAAATAAAGAAAATGAGGCTACTGATTCTGCAAAACCTATATAAATGAGTATAAAACCATTTGCAATCACTGCCTATAGAAGTCAACCAGATAATCAACTATTATTCAAAGGGGACATTGAACAAAACTTTTTACTTGCACAAGTATTTAAATGTTTAGGCTCCTAACCAGTTATGACTGGGAAGCACTGAAATAAATAACAAGAGTAACACTTAAATGTATGGCAAGTTCCTCACAAAAACATGAAGCTGCTAAGCAGATACAGTTCAAGTTTCTTATATTTCAATCTGTACATTAAAAAATAAGTAGATCTTTATTTTGTAATCAATTATTTCTAGGCAATAGTGATTTCAACATTTAATGAATATAATCATAACCAAATTACTGACACTTCTTTAAATTTAGTCAGTCCTTAATTCTCATTATCATTATGACTGATTCTTACAGTAACGTATTTCAAAACTAAACAAAATGATCAGTGTTCATATACTATTGCTTTCACATGGGTTTTTCTTTCTGCTAAAAACTCTTTACTTTTCAGATTTCTTTTCTGCTTGTTGAGGACCTAAGAAAATTTCAATCAAAACTAGTGGTTAACTTCAACAGATATAGGATCATATATGATTAGGACAATGTGTCCCATTGTCACTGCTAACTATGAAAAATCATGTAAACTAACCAGAAGAGTAATCAAAGATTTGTATTCTCTACATACAACACATATTAGCAGCTAACATGATTATTGGTATACTTTAGAAGGCCATATATAAATCCAAAGTTTGCTTTTTCAAGGGAATTTCTGATATAAAAAAGTAGAAGATCTGAGGAAAAAAAGTTTTCAACATACTTTCTTAATGTCATCTTCAGAAGCCTTTTTAAACTCATTTTCAAAAGGACTTGCTAATTCATTGAATAAGCCCACTTCTTCACAGTTCTTCAAGAATCGAGTTGGTGTTGGTGTCTGATCTGAAAAGAAGTGTATAAAACGCCCACAATTTTATTTTTGCAATACCATTTACAAACCTACTTGTAAATAACTTTCAGAATACAAACAAACGGAAAGAGAGGAGGAGGTGGCTGGGAACCCTCGGGCTGCATTCTGCCCTGCAAGGAGGCAGCTGGAAGGCAAACTCCACCTGCTGGAGACAAGCACCCGGAGCCTGCAAACCACCGAGCCCCTGACAACGCTGGCAGGGAAGCACAGCATTTCCTTCGTGGCCATGAACCACAGGGAGCTATTCTCCAGTGCACAGCAGAACACTTCAATGAGCAAGCAGACTCTATTTTCAAATAAAGATACTGACTACATGAAGACTTTTAATTAGAAAACAAATGAGTAAAGTGCACAGCTAAAAGCCAGTTTGCTTCTGTCTTTTCCTAATTTGACAATACTAGTGATTACTTCCAAGTGCATGGAACTTCTACAGCAAAGTGAGACTGTGCACAATATCGTATTGATTCCTATGATGCCTCTGTAGCAAGCTCCAACCATAAGACTTCTGGCATCTGGGTGACTACTCCATGAAGTAGTTTCAAAAACATGTTTATATAAAATTCCTGTTAGTACATAAATTTGCCTTATTCCACTGTTATTATCAGGTCAAAATTAACCACACTTGCCATGAGGTTATTTACATTTAAAATATTGTGAAGTGGTAAGATTGTGTGGACTTTTAAGCCTAGTGTCTACAATAGCTCCTACACAGGAATGTGGCTGCACAGAGACACTCTCGTGGTTTCGATTTTAAACACCTGATTATCTGAAAGGTCCCTTTTCTTGTGGTGTAATTGACAAGGATCACATTTAGAATTTTAAAAAACCCAGAAAATGCCTGAAAGTCTTTCTGAAGTTCATTTACGCTGCTCCACCACTGAAAAAAACTCAGACTGACTGTAACTTCAGCATACTTAGCATATGCTATCTTAATTAAAAAACTCTCAAATTTATAATGCAACCAATCATCCATTGGTGATTACGTCTGATCTTCGACAAAAGTTGTAATTTCTAAGGGTATAACATGAATTCAGAGGTGGGAATAAAGTACTCTGAATTTAAGCCAAAATGAAAACAAAAGATTTGATCTTTCTTCTATTATCTCATCAGAAGAATAATCACTGATTCATTCATCTAATATCACCATGGTATGTAAAAGACGCTACATATTTTAAAATTTAAGAGACAATATCAATGAATTAAAACTAAAATACAGTTTAATTTCGTTACAGATTGTCTTCGGCATAGCCTTTATTAGCAGGTTTTTACAGAACGCTTGTAAAATTTAATCAATTATTTAAGTATTGATAATTTTAAACTATTTGGATTATGTATCAGACACGAATATAAGTAACTTATGAAGAATAATATTGGCTTCAAAATCAGACACGAATTATGTAAGAAAAAACTGCCTAAGTATACACTGCAGGCTAGTGTAGTGAAGAAAATGTATCACATTCTCTTAATGTAAACCTATGCATTATGTTATTATTATGTTACCACAAATGCATAAAGCCCATTCCAGCAGAAAAGTGAACAAACTTAATGAAAGTATATCCTTACCAGCCACAATGACACTATCATTACGAGCTGGACCAAATTTCAGTGTCATCTCATGTTTATGTTTATGGACAGCCAAATGATCCTCATTGGTAAAACGCTGCAGCAGAAAGTTTTAAGAAACCGTTGTAATTGGGAGCGTGAACACAACAAATGCCATTCCACAGAAAAGAATTTTTACAGCATGTAAAACTACCATTACTATGTTAAAAGGCAACCCTCTAAGGCAGATATATTTTATTTCTTGGTCAACAGTACTAAGCAGAAATATTATAAATCTCAAATTATATTGATAATAACTAAATATACCAGAGAAATTTCAGTGCAAGTACCTGCATTCATCAAAAGTCCAAGATTACATTCCAGAGTGCTGCAGCCTCCATCAACCACCAGCAAACAGCCATTTGCTGTATTAATGGATCTTGACAATGTCTAGTAATTCATCACTAATACCTGATTAGTGCATTGTGTGTATTACCACATTAATGAGAACTGGTCTGTAATCACCAACTTCAGTGCATTTAACAGCATAAAGATAAAATATACTGTGGCTCCTGCCCCTGACCATTTACTACACAAAACAAGGGGCAGGTAGAATGGGAACACTAGAACAATGCCAGACAACCTAAATGCTGTGAATGAACTAAACCTACTGGCATTTTAAAAATCTCTCAGGTTTGCTCGTTTCATGCGTACTTTCCCCAAAATGTGGGGTATATGCTATAAAAAAGCAGTAAGTTGACAAACTAAGTGCTGCAAAAGAGATATTCCTACTGCCACTATTTGTTTGTTTTCACTAATTTGCTGTGCATCTGTAATTGTGGGTGAAGTTAGTGTTTCAATTGACATAATCTAAGAAAATGTTTCCCAAGATGCAGCTTTCCTAAAAAGAACACATTTTACACAAAACACTGAAATTCTTATTTTTCTTCATGAACATTTGAGCCTCAAATTATGTTTCTGTTTACACCTCACTAATTTCAGTCACTCCAGCTATATCTTAGAACAGATCCATGCCAAAAATCACCTCTCAGGAACTAATACATAAAATGAGTTGACCTCAGAGGACAGTAATTCAGGATGTTTCCAATAGAAAGACATGTGCTTGTGGAACTGTGGGGGAAATTAAAAATGCAGGATCACTGTAAGACTGGGTAAAACAGGCAAGTGACTTTTTTTTCCTTAGAACTCTACTGCCCAGAGTTGCAAATGCCCAGCTTTTCATAACTCCTGTGCCCTATCTCTGCACACAGCATAAGCCAGAAATTCCTGCATTCTATCATGCTAAGAGACTTCAGTGTATCTTTCTGTCCTCACTAAGTGGTGGAGCAGCTCTTCCAGAGGGAAGAGCATGTCCAGAGCCTGACTCCCTCTCTGTTCTACAGTACGAAGCTGCCATCTGGAGCAGCTTTGCCCATTTGCTGGAACATGAACTTCTCTCTTCATCTCCCCTGCAATTATGGGCTGCTGATGTGTCTTCTGTGAGATTTAGTTACCAAAACTTCTGACAGTCTACACTGCAATGAGATTAAGACAGGATGGAGACAAATGGAGAAAACAGTCCTCTTCTGTTACTTTTCATGTCTCTGAGCATTCTAGACACCTTAGAAAAAGAAATCTTAGTCCTCTTCTGCTTAAAAACAGAAGACTACATTAATATAACATTAATGCTGTCATTCATCATAAAAACTAAGTTTTCAGAAGAAAAATGAGAGTATATTGAATTCAAAATCCTAATAAAACTAAGTACACAAATATAAAGAAAAACATCTTGTTTAAGAAATCAATTCTATATAAAGGCAGCAGCCATTATATTATGAAAAAATCAGCTTATGAAATTAATTTTATCCGAAGGATGCAGGGATGTCTATCTCATGCACCAGATAATGCAAATGTACTTATTTTCAGGTTACTAAATATAAGTGTTAAGACAGCTTCCTTTTAAGCAACCATCTCCTAAAATACTCCATAATATTTTTATCTCCCTGCTCACATTCACCTACATATATACACTAAAGCTTTTTACTAGAATGCATTAAAACTACTATAGGAATTGAAATATATTTTGTGGCATGAATATTGTTATCGTCTTCCTATACACAACCACATACATAAAATATCTGCATCACTACTAAATATTTGCAAACACCACAGCTATGAAGATTAGTGACAAGCAACCTTCACACTGAGCACCCCACCAATACTGAAATACTCTAGAAAATGCAGGTCATCTGATCCAAATTAGGTTGTTTCTTGATTATGTTTCTAACGAAAGCAAGTAAAGCAAGGCTAGTAAATGAAATTGTTTTGAGCACAATTTGTTTTTTCTTCTATGGATAGTATATTGGATAAATACATAACATGCTACAAATTCTTGCTTTTCAGCAAAACATAAATACTTCATAGCAATTATAAAAAGCCCCTTTTCTTCAATCCCTAAAAATACATTTCACTGTTTTACTTTTATTTGAACAATGCTAATAACTTCAGTTCAGTCCATTACCTGGCCACATCCAGGGGCAGTACATAAAAAGGGTTTGTCATCACTCATATTCCACAGGTCGTTGTGCTACCTATATTAAAATTAGAATGCAACAAATTTTATAAATAATGCAACAAATTATCAATATATCAACATCCATATTTTAATATTCTATGCACAAGAATTTCTGCCTTCTGACTATAGCAATATTCTAAATACCCATGATTCAAACAGAGTATGGATTTCAAGCTCTGTTAGGAAGGTACACAAAGCCACCACAGCAGTCTCTGAATCAGAAATCCACATGTTCACATGCAACATGAATAATTGCATAAAGTATCTGGAAACTCAGTAAGAACAACTTGTCACTGAAATCAAATACACTGCAACAATGATCCAATTCTCACAGTTAAAGAGAGATCAAAGCAGCAGACAAGACCATGCAGTCAAGGCTCTGGTGCCAAGAGGGGAGGAAGAAGTGTTCATTCCTTAGCCTTTTCACAATCTTTAAATAAAGATCATCATTAGAGATTAGTTGGCACACAGCCCTTTGTGTAAACTGTTAACAAATTTAATTACAAAAACATCTACTTCAGTAATGTTTCATCTACTAAATTACTGACAGGCTAAAAATACTTCGGAAAGAACTAAGATATTAATGATATTTAGTGCTGTTTTGCATACTCACCCCACATACAAATACACCTACCTGCCAGATTTCACATATAAACCTGTTTCATAGGGCAAACTATCATATCCTCCTTTTCATGGCAATGAACTGTAACTAAAAGAAGATATTAATTACTATATAAGCTAAAAATATAATAATGAATATGATTTTGTAAAGACAAATGATAACACGTCCACTATTCACCTATGAAACGCAACAGTTTTTCAAATAAATGGTTTACTTCAATACATCCTCTAATTAGTTGTGGCATCTGTGGCTTTACCCTGGAGGAATTACATTCGTCCTTAAATGAGTATTTGTATGGGGAACTAACAATGTTAGTTCTGAACATTACTTAGATTGATTTATTCTGCCTATGATCTTTAATCATAAAAACATCTTTATTCATCTTTATTTGCTTCATCAATCTCTTCCCCAGCATGCTGGTCATGCAGAGTTGCAAGGATTCTCAAATTGTCTAACCATCCTAAGAATGTACACTTCTGGTACACATATGAGCACTAGGTACAAGATATATCAAGTAAGCATAAGCAAATAATTTCTGACTTATT
The DNA here is from genome assembly GCF_052056855.1 of Sturnus vulgaris. Taxonomy (NCBI): domain Eukaryota; kingdom Metazoa; phylum Chordata; class Aves; order Passeriformes; family Sturnidae; genus Sturnus; species Sturnus vulgaris. The sequence goes on along the minus strand of NC_142249.1, from coordinate 19,983,647 downwards.
ACCTCAGAGATCTGTAGGGAACACAGTATCTGATCCTTCTGGATGCACCTGTACAGTAGAAACATACTGTGTACAGACTTTTTTGTATATTCCTTCAAAGAGAAGGAGATCTCAGTGTCCTCAGTAATGTACACCCAACAGCAAAGCAAGAAAAAACATAATATGCAGGAGATTCTAAACTGTCACTTCTAAATATGTATGTTTCAAGGAATGAGGATACTCTAAACTGTCACTTCTAAATATGTATGTTTCAAGGAATGAGGATACTGAGCTGAGATCAGAAGTCAAGAAGAGATGAATGGCTGCCAGAAACTTTAGTCTTTGGCACTGACAGCTCAGGGAAACATTTACATCCCAAAGGAAGGATGCCAAAGCAAATCAGGGTTGAAGACTGTTGCGCTGTTCTTCGCAAAGAGTTCATAACCTGTCTCAAGTTTCTGAAGGAATGAAGTATTTTTTGAACTGTTCAAACTGCGAACCTGATACTTTCACTAATAAGGAATATTAATGCAATTATGGGCAAGTCTGAATATTCATGACTAAGGCTTCAGGGTAAGAAATAAAGCCCTTATCCATGACGCTTTAAGAGTGTATGCTTACAATATGTGGAACTTCAACAGCTATCCCACAGGCTTATTATTCTTCAGCTATGCAACAATCTCATTTCTTTAAATGCAGGCTCAATCTAACGGACGTAGATCTCAAGAGGAATTCGATTTTTTTAATCCTGTAATCATAAGGCATTGCATATTTATTTAATGGCAATATGCACATATGGATATGTATTATGAGTAGACAAGTAACAGCCATATCAGAAATGCCTAATGGTGGAAGAGACAATTATGATTTGGGTTTTTTTATCCAAAGAATGAAGATTTTGATTAACCAAAGTGCATGTAGGACATTTTTTCCACTCAGTTACCATGTCTTGCTGCCAGTCTCTGAGAGATGCAGTTTCAGCCATAAAATCTACTCTCTCCATATTGTCAGTATTTTTCCTAGGTGAGGAGATGTAAATTTTTTAGGTCCATTCATTTTCTCTTTTCAAGGAACATTACCAAAGCTCATATTTGCATACGAATTTCTTAGCTGGTTCCATGTCTTAGTTTGTGAAGCCTATGAATTTTGAATGTCTGATACACAAGTAAAAAAATCAATCCTTGTAAAAAGAAAAGCAGCCCTGTCCTTCTGGCAAACTTACTGGAAAAAAGTTGGAGATAAATTCATTTCCTCATCTTTGTAACATTATTTGACAGCAGGTCACATGGAATTTTGTGAGGTAATCCCTTGTAAAGAGATTCTGGATAACATCTGAGGAAAAAAATTATGTTGAAGCACTGGAATTTTTGCACCTCAAAGAAAAAAGAAGTTCACTCGTGTTCTAAGCAAGACCTTGGACATTTTAAATCTAAACAGGAACTGGATCTGAAAGGATGGGAAAACAAAGGGCTCACATTCATTAGTGCAGCCAAATTGATAAGAACTGTATCTACCTATTACAAAGACAAACGCAAGGCTTGCACTTAGAACAAAATAACTGCATGCAACAGTGGAGGCTGAGGGGCAACTGGCTGTCAAGCAGCTTTGGGGCAGAACCTGCAACTCCTGGTGGACAACAAAACCAACACAATTCAGCGTCATGTCACTTGTAGCACTGAAAGACAAGAGGCTACTGGGATGAAGTAGCAAAGGCACAGCAATGAGATGAAGGGAAGTGATTATTGTCCTTTATCTGGCACTCAAAGACTACAGCTGAAGTGCCATATCCAGAGCTGAGCCCCTCAAGACAGCTGATGAACTGGAGAGAAAACATCTGGGGCTCTATCAAAACAATTAGTCTGGGCTATTACATAACAAGAGGAAGCAAAGTTTGTTCTGAATGGAGAAGTGCTAAGGATCTGCTTGCTGTCTTAAATTATTGAATGTATTGAGACAGAAAAGTCAGATCCAGATTTTATGTAGAGTACAATAAAAGGATGAGGTGCAACACTCACAAGAAACACCCAAAAAATAACAAGCAAGTGTAGAGGAAGAGGAAAACAGGATTTAAAAAAAAAATCCCACAGTGAGGGCTTGCTGAACACTGGAACAGGTTGCCAAGTGGGGCTGTGGAATCTCAGCCTTGCAGAAATTCAAAATTTGACTGGATAAAATTCTGAGCAATCCAAGATAATTCTGAAATTTAAAGCATACCATAAAGACGATATGGCAAGGAACAGAGATGAACAACTGCAATGGACAGTCCAAACTTGGGTAATGTTCTGACACCTTTAGAAGACTCTGTGGTCAAAAATCTGTTGCTGCTATAAAATACACACAAACCCCATCCTTTGCCTCCTCTTTTCCTTCTGGATTGCATGTTGCCTGACAGGGATAACAAAACTAACACAGAGAAGGCAAATTTTCAGAAAAAAAACGTTTGTAATTGCCACTCTAATTGCAAGAGTCTCTCTCTGTTGTAGACTGATTGCTCAAAGTGACAGTATCACAGTAAGAAAGAAGAATTTAGAAAATATGCTGAAAATCAAAATAGCAACTTAGATGCTGTCTTGACAAAAATGTTACTCACCCAATTACACCCAAATTGTTAAAACCAAATGAGAAATGTAATACAGGAAGTGATAACCCTGTCACTAGAGGGGAATTACAGTCACCCTGGACTGTTACCAAGACAACAGCTAACACCTTGTCCCATAGAAAAAAAGACGGTTCCTGAAGGAATCCTGGAGAAATAAAAATGAATTTGCAAGTGCTTCACTAATATTTAAGGCAGTGTGCTTATTCAAAAAGTAAAAATATATCCATAAAATGTCATATTAATATGTATCTAAATGCACTACAAAAATAGCTTCAACAATTACCTGCATATTTCCATAAGATTTTAATTAAACACCTTGGGTACACTTGGTGGAAACTATTACTACATAGTCTGAGGCTTTCTTCCAAAATACCTTTCAGAAGACAATTTTACAAAGAATAGAAGCCTACACTGACTTAAGCCATGTCTTGGCTTATTTAACTGGTAACAATTCTTGTTTGCTCTTAATTGCCTACATATAGGAGCATGGAAACTACAAATGACAGCTTGTTTCAAAATTTTTCTACTGAACATTCAAGCAGCTGTTTAAAATGTGTATATATATATACATACATATATATCTCAGTAGTCCTGGAAAAAACGTCTTCAAATTTGCTGAGAAAAGTAATTCTTCACACATACCTAGTAAAGACTCACCAGACTTGCAGCTAAAGCCTCTACCTGTAGAAAACAAGGTGTGTGCAAAAAGACATCCATGCACAGCGCTGCTCACAGGCTATGTCTTACCCATGATTACTTATTTTAAGCACTATAGCAATACACAGACTGCCCTCCTGTAACATCAGGGCTGAATAAACAGCACAAAAGAAAACTGCCAGAACTGAATACAGAAAAAACAGCTATGTACACACATAACCCCATGAACAAACAAAAACCGTAAAACTTTTGAAGGACAGCATTCTTCTTCTGGCCAACATGCAAGAAGAGATGCTTATTCTCTCAAGTGTGCCACCCTCCTAAACTGGACACTCCACAGAGGACAATCTGTCAGTCTGCAGCTACAGCAGTACCTGATTTAACCCCTACTGCTTACATGAGAAGCACACCCAAGCCCTGCAGCTACACTGACCACTTGCATGTGGCTCCAACCCAAGAAACATCTGTACATTCTGGTTTGAAAAAGATGAAAGTTGGACAAAAGCTGTATCAGGCCACTGAGACAAGTCAGAATTACAGCAGTCCATCAGCATTCGGTCCCCTCTGAGTCCAAACACCACAAAGTGCTTATGTTACAGTACCAGCGATGCATCCTCCTACGGATGTTTGCATTTCCTCAACACTGACCATGCGTAGTCAACATTTCCTTTTATTCATTATTGGATCTGTGATTGTGCCCCCTTTTACTGCAAGACACAAAGCCTTACTGTATAGAGAATTATTAATTCTTACTAAATTTTTCTGTTGATCTCATCATAGTGTATAACTACTTTAGGTAATGTACGACTTTACTTTAAAGCTTCATTTTATAATAGGAAACCGAAGCATAAAAGAACCAGGTCAAAATTTTTAACTTTTATCAACTTTTAAGAGTTCTACTTAGCGTACATACTTATTCAAAGTAAAGTAAACTGAACATATTTGCCACAGTAAAGAATAACATTCTCTTAATGGTTACCTGGAGAGATGAATTTAGTGTTTTGCTTAGCTCCTTCCACGATATCTTTTAGATAGGGGAGAGGTAGCTATTTTTGTTTTCTAAATTTAAACATCTCATAATTAAGAGATGGCTTTTTCATACAACCAAACAAATAACAACAAAAATCAAAATTAAAATGGTGCCTTCATACTTTCAACATTTGCACACAGCATTCGCATCATAAATTTTAATCACTTCCCGCATTTGAGCCTATCTTTATTTCCACAATTTTCTATACAGGTAGACTTGGAAGTTGTGATTTCAGTAAAAATAAGAATACATCACTTAAGAAGGGACATAAATTTGAAAAAAAGTAATTTGTATTTTAAAAGTAAGAAAAACCCCATTGCTCTACTTACCTGGAGGAACTGGAGCTATATTCCCTGTTTCCTATAAAGCAAAAACAGTGAAATTAATACTTGACCATTACAAGGCACTTCCAGAAGTGATCTGACTGCATTTGTGCAACACTGTCAAATTTGGCATTCCTAAAAAATAAAACTGAACAATGAAGGAAACGGAGGAGATAAAACTGAAAAATTAAAACATTCCTCCTCATAATGAAAGTGGGATGGATTGGCAGAACGTAACCTTGTAGATTCTGCAAGAAAACTACAAGCCATAGGCCAGACTATTTAAAGCTCATGAATAGCAATGGCTTGCAAACAGGAAAACAGGAGCTCCTTCTTCACAATACATTGCTAGCATAAGACTCAATTCTTTTCTTTTAAAAAGTCAAATGTTAGGCATTTTTTGCTGATATTATTAGTTAACTGCTAGAATCTGATGTCTAAAGTTAATTCCGTATCTTCCACCATTTGTCTAAATTCTATAAAGGGCAGAGTATCTCGACAAGGAGAAAATATGGTTGACTTAACAAGTTCCAATAAGAACAAAACAGCCAGTGGGACAGATAGTCACATATACAGAAACAAAGCAATTAAATTCCTTCAGCTGCAGGAGTGGCTTCTTCCACAAGAAGATACATTTCTGGTACACAGAGAGCACTAACGGCATAGAGAAAGGTCCTTAGGCCTAACACTTCCTGTTGGCTGAACATGGTGGCTTCTAATTCAACCCTCTGGCCTAAGTACTTTTCAGAGACAGCCTGATCTTTCTTTAACTTCCTAAAAATTCAGGCTGTGTGAATACAGTTCTTGTAGATAAGCAAAACATCAATCAACTTCATAAAAGAAATACAGAGAGGTTAATATCCCTCCCATCTTCTCACGATTTGCTTACGCAGATATTAGGGCTTGCTTTCCCCAGTTCATTTATCTAGGTTTGCACATTTTCAACCTAACAAACATTAGAAATCCAACCTCATTTTCCTACACCTGTTTCAACAAATTAAAAAAGAGGCTTAACAAAAAGCTACTTGCTTTTCACAATTTCTTAAGACTGCATCCTTGAAGTCTAAAATGGAATTAATTAATTAAGAATTTAATTCTAAAAATTCTTTAAATATATCAAATACCTCACTAGAGGATTCTTCTTGTTCATTAAAACAGAATGACCTTTTTCTTTCCTGTAAGCACTTATATAAATGACCATTGAATTTACCTGGGAAGGAAACATAATATATTGCTTGGAATGCCTTGCTGAAGAGAAACTCTTATCTGAAGCGAAGCTAATGGAAAAGTTCTCAGGCTGAACTGAAGCTGACACTGAATAAAGCTGCAAACAGTACACCATAAATGTGGGAAAAAAATGGCATTTATTGCATGATTATTAAATATTGACTAATACTTCTGTCACTAACTATATCCAAAGCCTCCTGAGAGTGTGTATTGTATGCAAAACAATGGTAACTTGAAATCTATTCAACATCAAAATAAAACTTCGAATCACTAAATTCACATTTTCTCCTTTGAAAATAGAAAATGCATCATTTTTATACAGACACTCAAGACTATGTTAAGAAATCATTAAGAATGTTGATATTACAACTTTAAGTCAGGAAAACTCCACTGAGGTAAATTTGCAAGTTTAAGTTAATTAAGAGTAGATGAAAAAAAAAGCTGATGAAAGAAAAGGAATTTTTAGCATTGGGCACATTCAAAATTTAATGAAACAAGAATGAAAATAATACCATAGTTCATGCTGCTCCATGTGGTCATAAAAGAAAAGTGGCATGAAAAACAAGATTATAAATAAAAGTATGTATAATGAAATTGAAGATCTGAAAGCACCTTAGATACTGCATAGTCTAGAAGTTTCTGGAAAAAGACCTAACAAACATACTAATATTTCCAGAATTCAAGTCAGGGTAGAAATATCATCTACACTATGAGGAAGATCAAAAGCTCAACTACTTGATTAAACACTAGCATGCAATGTCAGTATTGAAACATAAAATCCCAATGGATTTTTAAAAGAGCTGTTTCACTCTATGCACACATTAAGGTTTCTTATTATTTGACAACTCTTTTGAAGCATTATATAACAACCAGTCCCTGACAAAATTATTGTTTCATTTTTTAACGAGATGACAATTTTGATTCTAGATTGCATAATTATAAACACTTGAGAGTTAATTCAAATGAATGCCAAACTGGACTACAGTTTGTCCCTCTGAAATTATGTCCATTAACAGACAGCAACCTGCTTCAGTGGATGATTGAAGAAATTCCACCTGGAACACCTGTGGAAGACCAAAACCACAAGGATTGGTCCAATCCTATCAGCCTGTGCTGAATTTAGCATCTAACTAGACCTAGCAGTCTTAGTACCCAAACTTCAGAACATTTGTTTTTATTACCTCTTATCTGGCTTTATATTCAGCAAGAAGTGGGGCTGTGACATTCACTGCCATAACCAGAATATGTCAAAAAGAAAACAAAACCACTGTTTCAAAAGGTGGCAAATAAAATACATTTCAGCCATGTTTGTGGTCACTGTTTGGAAAGTAGGGGATGATTCAGAATGTTCAGATTATTCAAACTTCTCATTTCAGCACAAGAAAACAGGTGACAGCATCACTAATGGAAGATAAACACCTCTGGGAGAAAGCAACAGAATGAAAAGCAAGTGAGTGACACAGAGTGCATAAACAGGGCATAAAAACACACTAAGGGATCTCCCCCCAAGAACAGGAATGCAAAAACGCTGTAGAATGAGTAAGACTGCAGAAGCAACATGGCAGCACACATTTCCCCTAACTCCAAACATGAAGTCACATCTTGACATAAAACATTTGTGCCTAAAACCCCATACAGCTATCACTAATTGGGGTTTGTGACATGTTTTATTCACGTGAAAGCTTCAGAGACCTTTTATTTGACAATTCGAGAGGCATTATGCACGATAAGAAGCAAAGTCAATGAGGAACTGGTCCGGGCGGTTCAGCTCCATGGCCAGATACCAGGCAGGCCAACACCTCCCTCCGGTGCAGAAAAGCTGTTCTCACCCCCGCGCCCGGCATCCCCCACACCCGTACCCTTCTCGGCACCAGCACTGGCATGGACCAGAGGCGAAGATGGATGCAGAAGGCCTCCTTGGAGCAGAGGCGAGGCGGAAAGGCGAGGCCTGGCTGCCCTCTCCTCCCGCCCTCCGCGCCGCGGGCCGGGCCCGGGGCAGCTTCTGGCGATGCCCCCGTGGGGCACCTCGCTCCCGGATGCGCTGCAGCCCTCTTCACCCACCCACTCACCCACTCACTCACTCGCCTCGCCGCCCTGCGTCCCGGGCCGCCCGCCAGGCCCTACCTCCGGGCGGGTACCGGTGTCCGCGGCGCCGGCCGGGCCGCCCCGCCCCGCTCTAGGGGCGGCGGGAGCCGCAGGCCGCGCTGGGGGAGGGGGCTGCCGCGGAGAGGAGCGGCGGCGCCATGTTACTGCCTCCCGGGCATCCCCCGCCCACCGCCTCGCCGTGCCGCTCCCGCCCCACCGCCCCCGCCCGCCCGACGCCGCCGCAGCGCGGAGGGAGGAGGAGTCACCGCGCCGGGCCGAGCCGGGCCGGGCCGTGTTTACAAACTCACCCGGAACGCGGCTGGACCGCACATTAAAGGCCGGGTCCCCCGCGGGCTTCCGTCACCTCTCGCGAGAGCCGCGCTGACACCTCCGCGGGGCGGGGCGGGGCGGTCACGCGGCGCAGGGGCGGGGCCGGGCCCGGGCCCGTTCCCCGCTCCCCGCAGCGACCCCCGCGCTGGGGCCGGACAGCGCCTCCGCCGCGCTCGGCACGGCGGGCAAAGCTCGCCCGGTGGAGCGGGAGTTGTGCGGCCCTGGCGGAGGGGAGCTCAGGATGAGGTGCTCACCCTCTGCGGTGGGATCTGCAGGAGGGCCGGCAGCTGAGAACAGCAGGCACCACGTAGAGGCTATTCCACCGAAGGCCTCGCTCAGCGGCAAGTGTTCATGCGCTTGTCACATCTAACTTTAGGAATAATCAGCGCTCCAAAACGCTGTACAGGCGAGATTCGCTATCTCTCAACACACCCCGCCTCAGGGCAGGAGCGAGGTTCGTGCCTGAAACCATGGTTGTGCTAAACATTCACCTTGGTTAATGCATCACGAATGCTGCAGCACTGTAGAATAATGACAAACGCTGTATTTTACGCAGGAGGAACTAAAAGAATTTTGGATTCGTTAAAAAAGTAGCATAACCCTATATGGCAACACAGTTTAGCTAATGTGTACTCTGAATCACACATAAAGCATTAATTCTGTACATGTGTATAATTTGATCTTGGTCTGAGACTGATATGAGAGTGCAAGGCCATTACAATAAAGCACTTCTAAAAAGTATCAGTTCCAGTAAAATACATTTCGGCTGAGTTTCTCTGAACTTACACAAAACCGTATGGTATGTTTCAGTTCTTGTGTATGGTTTTGGTGGACACTATACAGCACTTCTGCAAAGTTCTTTAAGATAGGATAGAAAGCACTGCATAAAAGTATATAGTTTACTTAAAGGTGGAATTATTCTTTAAAATAGCATGTTGCAAGGACTCAATTGTATATGTAGAAGATAGGAAAAGCCACTACGACCTGTATTAGAAACAAAAAATTTTTGATGGTTTAACTTCACCATTACATAGCAGCAGTAGTCCTAAGCCTGGACTAAAACCTGAATTGTAGGTGCCTTTCTTCAGTGTGAAACTGATGCAAAAATCAAAGAGGGAAAGCAGGAAAAGGGAAAAAACAGCAGCAGGATGTTCAATTTTACCTGCAGCAAGGGATGAATCACTTTACCTGCAGCAATAACTTAAGAGCATAATTGGTAACTTTAACGTTTTCTTCATTTTCCATTAAAATAACGGCTATTTCAGAGGTGGTGTGATGTCTGATCTACTGGAACAGCAGGCAGAAGTTATTCAGAGACAATGAAAATCTCTGCTTTAGCTGGCTTCATCTTCAACAATGAAACATGAACAGTCTTTCAATCTGGAAAACCTGCAAGACAAATTTTCATGAGCTAACCGTCTAAGCTCAGGACAGTCCATGTCAGAAGACAGTGAAAAAAGTTTCAGGGAAGTAAAGCCTACAGTAACACCTCATAAAACTTAAGTTTGGTTTCTCTGACCTACAGGAAGATTTCTTGATGTAAACTCTTACAGGAAGATCAAGAGACTTTGGTCTGTTGCTGCCCTATTAATGCAAAGAGACTGGGTTGGGGTTTTTTTTGGTGGTAAAAAAAAAAAGTATTTTACGCATTTATAACTATTACTTTTTGTGAGCATTGTAGGAAAACTGAGGGTACGCTGTAAGACCACTCAAACTGACCAACTAAGCTCTGTTGGAAAGGGATTCCACGTGTCCTGTAATAGTCCACCTGTCAGTATTTGCCCATCCATCACTCATTAACTCTAAGCCCCTTATTGTCTATAAGGAGGATAATCCTGTGTGTGAAGGTTTGTTGCCTTGTTTTGAAAGTCCTTGATTAATCTTCGTCTGTAGAACCCAGATGATTCTCTCCTGACTGGTGTAACTGAACAGCCACTTTGACTGAGTTTGGCTTATGCTCTCCAGTTTAAGAGCGAGTTAAAAGGCAGTAAGCTTGGGGAGAAGCTACTACTAAAATAACCTTCACATCTATTGCATCACCCAGGATATCCACTGCCTTTCAGGCAAGGCTGATCACAAGAAAAAGGGTTCATGTTGTGACACATGTGGTAAAAGATGGGCTGTAAATCAAAAAATCATTATTCAAACCTGGTTCAAGTAACTCACAGTGACGCAGGTGGCTTTCTTAGTGAAGTTATGGAGCAATAATTCAGCCAGGTCTTTTATCTACACCAAACACCATTACAGCTCAGCAGAAACATTTTATATGCAAATTCCTAATCAGAATTAGCAGAGTTGGAGCTGGACTTGACCAAGACAAGTCTGAAGATGCCTGCTTGGCCAAATCCCAGTGATACGAAAACTTGAAGCTTGAACTAAGCTAGTCCACTGGACTATCCATGATTTTAGGAAATACAGGTTGCCACTTCAGATGCCTGTAGAGATAGATCCTTGCTGTATTGAAAGAAGAGAAGAAAGTTCACCACCTACCAGGACAGCAGTACACAGATGAGTTTTAGAGCATAGAATACCTTTTAGTCAGGACAAATGCAGTCAGCTTTGCGTTATCAACTGCTTACAGGAATGGGTAATAACAAGTCCCTAAAATCACCACTGCATGAGCATAAACACATGGAAATTAACCTGCAATATGCTTCACTTCCTACCCCCTCACTCCTCAAAACCCCCACTTCCTGGTCTAGTCATTTAAGGCACTAGCAATACTGTTCTAAAGCTACTAATTTAAGATACTTCATATGCTACACTCATATATATACATTGACTTATATAAAAGAACATTCTCTGTATTAATTACTGTTTTCTACTAAGAACATGTGGAGAAAGTTATTTTTCAATGCTAGGTTCTAGAACTTTGCTACACAAATTCTACCATGAGTTAGGTTGGGAAACACCATTAAGATCATTTAAGTCCAATTGTTAACACTGCAAAGTCCACCATATACTAAAGTGGGCTAAAGTCCACTAAACCGTATCTATTTAATACCCACTTGGTACTTTTTATTTCAGATTAAAACAAAATCTTACCTGCGCTTATCTGAGTCATTAATCATTCCTCCATTTTCTCCAATAGTTTCCTATATTTAATTCAGTAATTACTTAACACCAAGATGACAAAACATTTAACAAGCTTGGGTTACATTCTTAAAAAGTTCAGCTTGTATTTGTTGTATGATCAGATTATTTCATATTCTGGATAAAGTTTGAGATGCTATCAACCTCCCCACCAGGTAAGTATAGTAGCACACAGTTTTCCTCCAAATATAGATGTCACCATAAATGCATTTAGACTGCTACAAGAGTAGAGAAGCTAGATACTGCAGCTATTTTTTTTTTACCAAAATGCTTTCATCCTAATGCTCTTAAAAGAATGTGCAAGATAATGCAAGGCTGACTATAAAATTGGAAAGCTGGAAACTCTCTTTTAATTAGGTGATGCCAAAAATGCAGTAACTGTATGTCCATGTATCACACCTAAATGCTTCGGACCATGCTAAAGCAGCTGTTTATTTAGCTCAATGGGGACACTGGTCAGATCCAAGTGGAAAACCTACCATGGTAATCAAACTAGGTAGTGTACCTGAAAACTGATACGGAATTTCCTATCACTTTCATGGATTTGTGTTTGGCTCCTTCTATCAAGAGGTGCCAGAACATGTGTGTCAGCTAGCTTAGGAAAAAACAAAAACACAAGTGAAGGAACAAGGCCAGCAGTACACCCTTTCACACTTAATATGTGTATCCTTTGATCTTTCAAGTATGAGCCACATTAATTTTAATAAATAAAATGTTTGACTGGAAGGGTTCTATGCAGTATGTCATTATCAGGAGTAATCCATGGAGACCGAATTACAAAATGCCATTATCTAGATATCCTAGTGAGAAAGACAACAAATGAAGGCAACAAGTTGACAGTTAAAGTTGTTATCTTTAATGAAATGACTTTGGAAATAGCATCAATTTCCGTGACACCAACATTTTGGGAGTCCCATAAAATGCAGTTACATTCCAATGCCAACAGTACAGGCAGATCTCCATTCACATGGCAAACAGGATCAAGAAAGCAACCATCAGACAGAAGAGACCCATAGCTTCAGACAGGGCGAATCCCAGGATAGCATATGAGAACAGCTGCTGCTTCAGAGAAGGATTTCTATAAGAAAGAGAAGGTGTAAGACCTTTTTATTCTTGTAATTAAGATGTTCATGCAGTTTAACCTCATACTTCCTTGCTACAGATTCTGTAACAGGAAAACCCAATCAAACCAATTTGTTTGGAAGGATTTCACTGAAGACAAATTAGTTAGCAGTTAAGACTAGACTCAGGTTATGTAGATGGTGTGAGCGTTTTCCAAATGAGCAGTTTTTCTGACTACACTCATGTAACTTTTGAATTTGACTTCTCTACATCCTCCCACGCAGAAATCAGCACTAGCCTTTAGAAATTTATTTCACATCTGTGATGTGAGAACTATGCTCCAAGGAATTTCGTGTATCATGTTTTAAGCAGCTCTCAACAAAAACAGGGGAACTGAAACCACTTACGAACAGGAAAAAAAAAAAAAACAGAAAAAAAAAATGCAGCAGTTTGTTACAAAAATGTAATGAATATGCCTTTAAGAAGCGAGAGGAGAAAATCTCCCAACATAAAACTATGCATCAATGTTCTATAACCTCTTACTGAGATGTTAATCATAATTTGATATATTAGTTTTGTACTGACAACACTTGTTTCTTCAAGTGAAAAGTGAACTTCCTCGTCTTCAATAAGGCTTAAAAATCTTTATTAAGAAGACTTAACTGGTTGAAAAAGTAGCAAAGAACATGAAACCTCCTTGATGCCTCTATCAGTTTTGCTCTTTTATGATGCCATATGAACTACTTCTACCACAGGAATGTTGTGAAATTACCTGAAAGTTCACCCCTACTACAAAAGCCTCACCCTTGCCCTCTTCAGATTTCTAGAAGGAATTTGCTAAAATAACTGCATATTCTGAGATACAAAGCTGAAATGTGTTAGAAAAGAAAATCAGGCATCCATTCCTAAATGATTCTGACTAGGAAGACTAAAGCATATGGACTCTCATTCCTTATGACCAGTTCTCTGTTTTTCTTTAGAACTTTTCCTCTTACATGGGAAAAGATACAAGGTGGAATTTTAATTCAGTTCTGTAACTGAACGCTCTAACACTATACTTCAGTGACCGAAATACTGACCAAATGTAATGATGCAACTTCTTTCATGGCTCTCCTCCAGGAAGAGTGTACAAAGTTGAATTTAACAACAGAGCCATCCTGATGAATATGGTACGGTTTCATACTATTCTCTTCAGCCATGTGTATCAGTAACAGTAATCATTAACAGAATTTATTACAGTGCCATTATCTTTTTCTACAGTTCAGCAGTCTCAAGATACATCTAAATACAATTAAATAGGTTTCAAAGAGTGAGATTGATTACCTGGCATAACCAATGATTAGACTACCGAAGACTGTTCCAATACCAGCACCAGAACCAGCCACACCTACTGTGGCTGCACCAGCACCAATGAATTTGGCAGCAGTGTCAATGTCCCTGCTGATAGCACTAGTCTGGAATTCTCTAAGTGCTAGTTGGGAGACAGTATTTTGGGCCCCGTTAACTGTTGACTTGCCCTAAGAAAACAGAACATGAAAAAGCATTATATTCAGACAAAAGACCATGTGACAGTGTTATCATGCAATATTAAAAACTGTATTAGATCCAATGTCTACTTATTCTTCAGAGTGATTAGACTGTAAGTCATAAACTTCAGAATGTTACCTGTTCCACCTGAAAGCATCAACTTTAAATGTGAAAGACTTCTCAGGGGAAACAGCAAGACAGCAATAAATATTATTAGGTGTTTGACTTAAAGCAAGTTTCACACTATAGGTATTCTGGTTAGTACAAGTGAACTCTAGGTTGAGGACATTTAGGCTCACCAGGTAATTTAGGAAGATACAGAATTTTGTTTATAAGGTACCTCTCCATTCTTGACCTCTGGCCTAGACAACACAGACGCCGAAATTGGTCTGTACAAGATTCTTGATCCAGCACGGATCTGTAAGAGGAGGGAAAAAAACTATAAAAAAAGAAACATTTGATCACAGCTGTTCCACACAATAGTCTGTAAAATAATAAGATTATAAGCTACTAAGCCATTTTTCTTCCTTGAAAGACAGCAATCTCTGAACAGCTGGATATAAAATAAACAATAGAGAAGTAAGCACTGCCATGCAATCTGACAGCACTGTTTTCAGGAGATATACTGTAAATAACCGTATCATTCAGTGAACATATACGTGCATTATGCTGACAGAAAAGCGAGCAAAACAGCGACAAAAAAAACTGACCGACCAGGAGGCAGTGAAACACATTTTGAAATGAATAAATAAAAGCCATCAAAATGAATTTCAAAGTTGTTAAATGCACAGATGTAATATAGACTTCTGAATTTAGCGACGCACAAATGAATGAATCCTCTTTCACAAGCGGCCTGCATGTGTCCTTGGGCTCCCAGCAGTCTAAGGTCATATCGGCTCTTGCACAAAGCTCTTCCTGCAGGGGAAACCTAGGCCTGGACCATGCAAAATGAGACCTTCTGCAGGCCAAAGAGGGCATTTTCATGCAGGACAATCTCTTATCTCTGCAAGGGCAAAAAAATCCCGGCCTTGCACTGGACGAGCAACAGGCTGGAGTTTGACCTACAGCGAGGCACGGAGCGCAGTAGGCCCAGGAGCTGCAGGCTGCGCTGACCTCCCCCTCCTCCGCCGCTCGTGTGCGAAGGCCCCTCACCTTGGCACCGGGCCCCGGCCGCACCAAGGAGGCGGGAAGGAGACCGCGGCCCTGCCGCAGCAGGCCCTGCCCGACCCCCGCCCCCACCCCTTCGCTCTCGGGCGGGCAGCGCTCGGTACGGACTCGTCCCAGGGCGCTGCCGCGGGGCTTGGGGACACGCCCAACCCGCGATCGCCCCGCAGCCGGCACCGACCCCGCCGCCGACAGGGACGGGGCCCGTGAGGAGCCGCAGGCGCCCCCCGCGCACCCACTCACCAGGGAGGGCGAGGTGGCGAGCTTGGCGCAAGCGAACATCTTAGCGGGCGGCGTCCCGGGGGTCACGATCCGGCGTCTCTGCGGAGAGAGGGAGAGGGTGAGGGTGCGGCGGAAGGGGGCGACGATGGGCGCGGATGGCGCGAGTAGCGCGGCTCTCACCGCTGCGGTGCCGCGCTCGGGCCAACGGGCGGGGGGGCTGGGCCGGCTGTGCGCAGGCGCGGCGGGGCCGGGCGGCGGAAGGGGCGGGGCGCGGCCAAGGTCACTTTGTGCCGGCGCCATTGGTGGCGGCGGGGGGCGTGGGGCGCGCGCCGCTTCCTCGCGCAGCCGCAGTCACAGCGCGCTCGCCGTGCGCGTGGGCGGTTCCGCCGGGAGGGTGTCATTGTGAGGGTGACACCGTCAGGGTGACACCGTGAGGGTGGCACGGTGAGGTTGTTTGTCACCGCGAGGTGTCACCGCCAAGGGCGGTGTCAATGTCGCTGTCGCAGTGTCGGTGTTGCACCCCCTCCGTAGGGCTCGGGTCCTGGCAGGGAAAAGGGGCGCGTCCGAGGACACCTGCTGTGTGCAAAAAGCCCCTACTGTTCAATTAGTCATTTCTGCACCATGGGCAAATTCACACCCAAGTAACGAAAGAATCCTTTTTAATCAAGATTAACCGAAATAGGATTATCTTCATTGAGCTGAGCATGTGTTCCCGAGATTCCCGCTTTAATCACTTACATGTGCTTTCGTGTTTTTCATTTGATAACGGGATCATTATTTTAATGGTCATTTGCTATTGGAAGCGATACTAGCGCCAGCTAGTAAAGATGCTGAAAAATGAACGTTGTGAGTAAAACACTGGGAAACATTTGTTTAAGTTGTACGATTTTCCTTTGATACAATCTGTGCCATAAAAAATAAATTCTAAAATCGTGTGCTGCAAATGGTCTCCAATGGACCAAGTAAGGAGCTGCGTGTGCTATTCAGGAATGGGAACAGTCTTAGGATGGGTGCTGGGCTCCTGCAGACTTACAGGACGATTGATGTTGCTGTCACTGGTTAAACCACAGGTGCCACAAAGCTGAGACATGCTCCCTATCAGCAGCTTGAACACCCCACAACAAACATGATCAATAGGTGCTTTCAACAGCTGCATACTAATGTTAACCATAATGTTGCTTTTATAACCCACAACACAGTGTCTTCTGACCCTTAGGTACAGGGGGGGTGTACTCAGTTGTAGGTCTGAAGGTGAGAAACAACAGTTCAATTCGAATTTCCCAGCCTTCTGCTCCCTACCTCAATCCGGCAGCAAGCTCGGTTTGGCTCCATTGTGTATCCAGAGTCTTAGTAACAGAGCAGTAAAAAGTCAGTTTGGAAAGGACAGCAAAAGAGGTTATAAGCCAGTGGTTTTAGTTTTCTGGGTTTTTTTACTTTTCACAGCATTACACATATTTTTTGAGAACTGAGGTGCATGGGCAGATTTGCAGTGTCTGCCACATGGTTCTTCCATAGACAAACACTAAGAAATAAGTATCAATGGCAAAACCTTTCAATGGTTAGGCAGAACTTTTCACTAAAAAAAAAAAATTTCAATCCATATGCTATTGTGGGAATAAGTGTTTCCATTGCAATGAATAAAACCATAAAGCAAAGGCAAATACTGTAGTGTTGGAATGACTTCAATGTGGCATGCTGCTGTACAGTGACATTCAGAGTGCCTCATTTCTGAAGAGAGGGACTTCACCTTAGGAAGTGCAGCAGCCAGCAGGGTGTCTGCAACAAAGAAATTAGCTTCTTCTTGGAAAGTTTCTCCTTGGAAAACTGGAGGTCTGGACCTCCAGGCATGAAACAAATCTTCCCCCAGCGGTGATGAACGGAGAAGAAAGTGGAAATTACACTCCTGTGTACACACAGCACAAAGTCACGTGGATTCAAAACCACGTTAAACAGAAACCCTCTTCTTTCACAAAAGAATTGCTGTCTTCTGTCACAATTCCCACGCCAGAAAGTTTGCAAAAAATGCATTCACAAGCCATTTGTTGTGAACAGTGTCAAAATCACTATTAAATACTGGTTTATTGTTGCTTTTAAGGCATAACATTTGATACTGTATTTTGAATGTGACTCAGCTGTTCATTTCAGGAGGATTTTGAAGAGCTGTTACTGATCTCTAGGGGCCAGGCCGAGTTTAATTCAAGCAGATCTTCATAAAGAAACACTTGTTAATCTCACACCATTTCCTATCCTATGGCTGACCTGCTGGTACATCCTCAAGGAAGGGCATCAGTGCACTAAAGACAGTGTAATTTCTAGTTGCTCACCACATTTCTGAGTCTTTTCAAGCAGGTTCCCAGTTTCCAATTGTCCCTCCCTGTCAGGACCAGTTATACACATGGGCATAGCCAAAAAGATGCCAGAGGAGGTTTTCTCCCCATTTTGCCTCTGGCATGGAAGATGGAGTGCAGGTGATTGAGCAGTACATGGTGCCTGAAGAACCAGTCCAGTCCTCTCCCTCAGCTCCTGTGGCCCTACAATTCCCTGCTGCTCAGCCAGGTTTGTGGCAGGGCAGTAAGAACAGCAAGTGACCACTAGCTGTGGTTCTACCAGTATGGCCTTCTCCTTTCCCAGAAAGGAAAGAGAAAAGGTCATCCCAAATTTTCCAAGCTTTCTAAAAGCTTCTCCTGAAACCATAAACTTCTTGCACCCTTTGTCCTTATTTTTAGAAAAGAAGTATCTGTTTCACCCTCACTGCCAAGCAGCTCATTTTCTAGGTTCACTATGCTGTGGATCAGTCCTACAGTGATGTGAACTTTCACTTTCTAACCCTGAAATGAATGAAAATACCTACACATATCAGGCTCTGAATGTTACCACAACACGAGTATCAGCAGAATGGATGTTGCATGCAAATGGCATATTTCTGGTGACTCCTTAGACTGCTATCAAGCTTTATATCTGTGCAGAAAGCAGGTAACAAGGTAACTGGGCACAGTACCCATAAACTGGAATGCCTGCCTGATAGATATGGGTTGGTTTTCCTCCAGGCACAGGCAAATGATGGTAGTTGCATACCGGTTCAGTTGAACAACTACAATCCTGTGCAATGCTAACTAAATGAACATGTCCTGAGTGCTTTGCACTGGAGGGTCTGCCAGAATTCAACATTTATTATTAATAACAACTTATAAAAGATGAATGCCTATATCTGAATGTTCTATATTTGCTGAAGGAGAAACCTTGGCTAGTTAAGAGAAATCCCATTGTCCAAAGCCTAAATAAAATGTTCTGCTACTAGATCGAAACCTATTCCTTCAGGTTAAATTTTATCTCCCAGCAAAGGATTATTAACTCAAAACATGTCACACACTCACACTAGATTTTTAAAATCTGTTTTGAAGAGGAGATGTGTCTGGAAAACCAAAATATTCAAATAACTCTTAATTGTTGGAAGACCCCCAAAGGATGAATTGGATCAAAGGCCTCCTGAGATTTTCCTAGTGTTTGTGAAATATTTTAAAATTTAAGGTGTATTACCTCAGGGTTAGCCCTCTTGAACATCCAGATTTATGATGTACTTTGCAGGGCATTGATTGATATTGATTAACAAAGTCAGGGGTTTTCAGTGTTTTTCACAGCCTGAGCTGTGTTTCAGTTCTGCCTCTTCCATTCACAGCTGTGTGGTTGAATCTTCCCATTCAGGACTCACAGAACTGGAGCAGTGGCTTGTGGAAAGAAGATATATAGAGAGCAGAATTAATATGCTCCAGAGTATTGAAACCGTTTTTGCACTGGGAAGAAGGCCATTATTAGATGGCTCTGCTTTAAGTAGAAATTCTCTTGGTAGCTCTCTCTTAATACCTGTTTACCTTACTGATTATTAGTAGTTGGCCAATTTTGACATAAGTAATGTAGTTTTAATTGTAGAGTTGGCTAGATCGTAAGAGATGCTTCATATGAATACAGATGATAAAGTTTTTTCTCTAAATTCTAAACTTCTCCTTTACAAGGAAAAGGGAGAAACTGTTTCTTCAGTGATCTTTGTCCCCGAGAGTACTTACCCAAGCAATTTTTTTTTTCTAAAATTTGTTTTATTATAATCTCAATGGCTTCTTTCAGTGGAGAGCAGGAGGCATTAACAAATTAGAGCTAATTATACTGTAGAGAAATCTGCTCAACATACCATTGATTATTTTAACACCTGAGTCCTAGAAATGGATGACATTAGTCACAAACATCATACCATGTTCATACTAGGCAAGATTTGGAATGTGTGCTAACACTGTTGAGAACATTCAGGCAATTTGAATGGAAAATCATGATAATCCTTATCATGTAATTTTTGGGTCTTTAAGATCTGCTTTAACTATCACAATGATTATATAAGTAGGGTCTGCTACACCATAGCCTATATATGTCAAAATGGGATATTGTCAAGAGGAAAAGCATTCTGCTTCAGCAGAAATTCAGCATGGAAAAGAGACGTACTCATCTTCATCCTAGCTATTGGATTCTGGTGGCAAGTGAGATCAAGGCTCCAAGGGACCTTGCCAGGAAAGACTTGTAAGAGCTGCTTTCCCTCTGGATAACAAGCCCCATTGTCTAGCATTCAGGTTCTACTGGTTACTTCTGTGATGCTGTACAACAGTATAAACATTAAAAGTACACCCAGCCTTTTGTAAAACCCAGAATGTCACAAGGTGGGAGACAATCCTGCACTTTTAAAATTAATTTTATATGTCAGCAAAAATTATAATTTGACTATAAAGTTATTATTCCCTATTTTAATGTAACTTTTATTTGAAGTTGTAACTTAAATTTTGAAGTTGGAAAAGACCTCAGAGATTATAGAGTCCAACCATTAACCTTTGCAATGTAACTTAAAGTGGAAGGAAATCTCAGGTTCGTGAATAGTTTCACTTTATGCTTCACATCTATTACACTGTGCATGTCAGGATTGCCACATTCATGGTGAAATCTCATGTGTTTAAAACTTATTGTTATTATGTATCTGCCCAATATTTTTTGGAAATTGATTTTTGGGGAAAAGCTGTAATAAAACAATCCACTGATATTTAATCAAATTAATTTTTATAAATGCACAGAAGATTCAGAACATTTAGAAAGAACATACCACTTCATGTATTACTTTAGAACATAAACTCCTTTAACTAAACGTTAACTAAGTTTTCTTAGTCAGATGACTTATGATATTCTTCAAGCCTCTATTGCAAAAAACAGCCAATAACTGAAACGGTCAGTCAGTTCACTGGATAACACACATGTGGATTTCTAGGTTACAAAATATCACTGGATTAAATGAAACTAAATTCAGCAATGCTTTTATGCTACTAACAGTACTAAACACCTTTTGAACCGGAACCAAAGTTCAGCTCTAAGCTGACACTATTGTCTGCACTGGTTAGAGCACAACATCAGCAATCCAATTTTAATGTCCTTCTTATAATACACAGTACAGACAGCCAAGACTTTGCCCAAATTAGTGACATTTTTTGTCAGAAGTATCCATAAATTTTCATGGCTGAAGTTGAAGAAATCCAAAATGGAGGAATTTTCCTAGTGTTTTCTTAGTGGGCTCTTCTGGAAACACAGGCTTTTTGTACAGGGAAAATTGCACCAGATTCTTAGTTTCTTAAACAAAAATATATAAGCATTTTTTCCTGAGATTTGTTGTTCTTTTTCCTGTTTCCCAGAATTATATAAATGATCCTGGACAAGTCTTTTTGGGCAATACATTTTGGCTGTTCATAATCTGAAAAGAGAAATAGGAAAGGTAGCAGTTTAGTGCTCAAAGAAACCCCACAGGAATTAGTAAATCTGGTTTGGAGACTAAATTAGTGTTTTGGATGGCTGATCTGTTATGGCTATTTGTGCCATGTTAAGAGCAAAAGCCGGGTACACAGGACTGTGGCAGAAGGATTTTGCCTTCCTCCATCTTCTTCACAGAGGCTCTACTTCCAATTGATGATCCCCGGTTGGAGGGGAGATGGGACTACAGCCCATTAATACATGCAAGATTCATCTGCTTAATTGTAAATGACACACACCTCCCAGCTATGAGTTTAGATTCTCATACCTCTGCAAATTGCTTTGGGCTCACAGCCTGAAAGGCACTGTACAAATGGACAATATTCATTATCATCTGAAAGCTTTTCAGACTGAACCACTTATCAGAAAACCTGTGGAATCCTTTTGACTCCAGTGCACAGGTTCTGCCCTCTAGGATCTGGTGCCAGTATGAATCAAGAGAAAAAGTTCCTCAAATTCAGCTGCCTACTGTCATGCTTTGCATGGCTCAGATGAGCTTTTTAAGATGAGATTTTTAAATTACTATAATTGACTTTGCTCATAGTTACAAAAGACATCATATATTCTCACATTTCGTACCTAAAGTGGAGAAACTCTGGAGAGCCTGCCATTTCTAAATTCTTGGAAAGGACTCTGTCCCTAATACTCAGACTCAATGAACATCCTGGTTCTCTGGCATGCCTGTATTCATTCCCATCTGTTATGCTGGCATTGTTCCCACTCAGAATTATCTATGCCAATTTCAACAGGGCATAGGTGCTAACCAAACATGGTTTTAGAGGGACAGCTTTCATAACACAGCAAGTGCCATCTCTTTTGCCAGGAGATCCTGCTGTTTGCAAATAATTCCAGCTTAAGGCCACATGCTTCATTACATGGACTCACATCTGTAGATGCTTATGGGTATTATTAAAAAAAAAAATCAACAAATGTCAAATGTATTTCTCTTAGAGTTTGGCTCAGTGCTTGGAATTTTGCATGTGGAGAATGAATGCTCTGCACCTTGTTCACAGGAGTGAGCCATAGGCTGTTAAATACTCTGAGCAGTCTTAACAGGTTACTGCATCAAAGTTGGGACAACAAACTGCAGAAGTTTACCAGAACTGTGCTGCTTTTTTCAAGTGCCTTTTCACTGCTTTGTGTCTGTAGTATATTCTGAGGAGAGAATGATGGAACATTGCCTTTTTCCTTTCCAGGTTCTCAACAGATTTTTGTGTAGGGCATAATCTGCCCCCACCCATTTGTAAGATGGCACATATGTACAATAACATTCATACTGCTTATTAAAGTTACTAGTCCATATAATGTTCTATATAAGATACATTATATTGTACTGATATATTATACATATCATATTAGTATATTGTAGCTGCACTTGGCTCCTGTTTTGCTCCCTGAACAGATTAGTTGTGTTAGCAGAATTACACTGTACTGTATAAAGGCTAGAAATAGCTTAGGAAAGAGCAAAACCTCTTCATAGGCCTCAACTAAACAGCCCACTATATTTTAAAATATAACTTTACAGTTAAGCAAAATAATATTTTGCCCAGCATATATCTCAGAAAATACAATTTGGAATAAAATAAGATTCAGGGTAGATAATTTCCAGCCATGTGTTTCCAGTCATAATTTCTGACTCTTAGATATTCTATTGTGCAGCCAGGATCTGTGGAAAATAAACTAAAAAATGCAATCCCCTTGATACTCATAGTGTTTTGGCTGAATAGCACTAGGAAGACCTCGGTTCACATGTTGTACATAGAAATGTATTTTTGCAGATCAGGAAAGGTATTTTCAGTTGTTCTCTTTACTAGCAAAAACCACCTAAGGCTGTTTTTAGTTGTATGTTGCCTCTTCCTAAAAAATGTTGAATCTAAGAATGTGCAGAAGAGTCAAACATTTTTTAAGTCCTAGCATTTCAAGGATGAAAAGTGACAAGTAGACACATGAGTATATTGAAAAATTCTGTTGGGAATCAAGGTCTAAAATAACCAAGCATTTCTACTGACTGTACATTTCAGAGTAGTAATGTGTACTAGTCATTTCTGATCATTTTATTGTTTAGCATGTTTCTGAAATTTGGTATAGTTGATGAGATTTCACAGGCTTTGAAGCATACTTAATGTGCTTTTCCTATGCTATTGATAACTTGAACATACTGTATTGAGGTCAAGAAACAAAAAATAAGCCTCATTTCACACCACATTACTTATCAATTGTAACTAAGCTTTATGTCCTCTCACCTGTCTTCTGTCCTTAGTCTTTTTAGCAGCTAAGCTGACCTTGTGGGCTGTCAGCACTGATTTGTTTTCCATGCCACTTGGACTCAGAGATACTTTTTCTTATCTTCTCTAAAGATAAGGGAAGATAAGCCTTCTAAAAGTGCTCCCTTATAATAATTGTGTACCTGAGAGGACACCCTCAGGTAAGGGCAGCAGAGTGGCAGAAGAGGTGTATGTTATTAGTGCCATGGAATGAAAAACTTCAAGGCATATGCTTGAGAGAACAGGGGTTTTCTAACCAAATAGCTCATGAGGGGTGCAAAGAAGGTTCTACTCCTGCACAGCCAGACCAGGAGCTGCCTCATGGGAGAGCTGTTGCACTTTTGGGTGAGTTGTATTTTGTTTGTTTCTTACTAGACATAACAGCGAAGTTATAAGGCTGCCTGGTCAGAGTCTCAGCTCTGAGATGTTGCAGTGAACAGACAGTCCATTATCTCTCTATACAAACCTCAAATCTTTCCCCTAACATAGGAAATCAGATATGGTACACTTGTTAGGAAATACCTACCAGCAGCATTGCCAGGGCACACAGCTGAGTAGTTGTAAAAAATGATGAGTGCCTGTCTAGGCAGCTTGGAAGCTTTTCCTCATAGGAAAATCCTATCTCTAGAACAATGATAATTAAAGATAGCTGATTAAAAAAAACCCATGTCTGGATTGCTCCAGTTCATGGCTGGACTGTGTTTTTAATGCCTCTAAAATGACTAATAGTGTGTATAAATAGTGACATCCAGTGTTCAGTTAGATCAACCACAGGTCTGTGTTCTGTAAAGGCTTTCAATTAAAAGATTTATTACAGACCCTATTTAAAATGCCTATGTAAAGACAGTAGATAACCTGCCAACTGCAACACACCTCCACAATAAAAATTTCTTTCCTGGCTTGTTGGGGAATAAGGATGGTGTGGCTCTTGTATAATGCTTTAACTTTCTTTTTTTATGACAGCAAGCGTCTGATTATTCCCAGGTGGTTTTGATTTCTTCTTTCTCTGCTTCTGTTGCTGTGAATGTGGCCATTAGGGCAGCAGTCATAAAGGATGTGTTCACCACTTCCTTCTCTGTCTGTCTCTTAACAGAGCCACAAGTCCACCGTCTTCCATCCACATTAATTCCCTGAGGTATCCACACAGTATTTGTGTTGACTGCCTTAATTTTGATCTTCTCTAATCATTCCCTGCCAGATGGCAGTTAAAGTTTAATGGTCCCTGTAAAAATAGTTCCCTTTCTTCTTTTAATCAGTCATGTGTGTTTGCTTAGCTAACTGTTAGATGTTCAGAAAGCACGAAGGGACCACCAACACAATTACTTCAAAATACACATCCGTATTGTGATTTCAATGTTACGTAAAAGTGAAGGGTTATAGTGTAACCAAGATTCCTGGAAATTAGTATGGGCTACGTGACCTTACATTTTCTCTATTTCTTTAGATTTATTTTAAAAATTAAACTAATAATTTGTGACATTTCATATAATCAAAGGTAGATTACTTTTAGTATTTTCTAGGCTCAAATGTGTTTTCTGTGCTAGAAAGCATATCAGTATTATGCTTTTGAGGATGAATTGAGCAATACACTTAAGGATATGCTTAACTTTAAGTACATGTCTATGACTAATGATAGATAATAGGACCTTGAGCAAGGCACTTTGACGTATGCTTCATCTTAGGCCCCTAAGCAGTTCCAGTGAAATAATTTACCTTCTTGAATTTTTAAGACTATGTGCAGACACCTAATGACACAGAACCTGAAATTCGCCAGTATGTGTTTACTTGATTGAAGCTTATTAAAGGTTTAGGCTTTTGCTGAATTGAGAATTTAATTGAATTGCATATTCATGCTATGCCTAAGTAGCAAACCACTTCAGAGGCAAATGGTTTAAGCTATATCAGACACCTATGGAGTGAGCAGGTAAGATTAGACCCCTGAGGAATATGGACAGCCTGGGAAAGTGATAAGCTAGGAGTCTAATCCAGCTCAGAGTACCACCAGAGAAAGGGGTGCTGTGGAATTAAATCAGGCCCTGAATGCCTTGCCTAGAGCAATACAGGAAATATATGGCAGAGTCACTAACAGAACCCAGATCTCCTGATTCAAATTAGACTTCTTTTGTATCTAACATCTGTATATGCTGCAGTCGGATGTGTCATCACAGCCTGCACAGGCCAGCTTCTAGATTAAAGCTCGCATGATAACTCCTACGCAGACTGCAGGAATCACACCCACTTACACATCCCAGTAAGATGAGACTTAGCAGAAATGCAGACCCTCCTACATTCTCCTCCTTAGTGGAAGGCTGAAAAAATAGAGATACTTGTACCTTCTTTGAAAGCATATTTTAACAGTCATCTCCAGAAGAAGTTTTCAGATATGACAACATGCACCACAACAGTACTCTGAACCTTCTGATCACTTAGTGCTTTTTGATTTTGCCATCAATGTCAGGGAGCTGGACAATTGCTCCAGCTCCAATTTTATGCATTATGCCTTAATTAGCAATAAACAATTTGGTTCTAACATAATAGAAATGTTGACCCAAAGGAAAAATTCTCTGTCCTCCATCTAGGTATTTTTCTTCAGTTCCTTTCTACATGCAGTTTTTTTTTGGTAGGATCTAGAGCTGAGGCAGAGTCATGGATGGGACTGTTTACATTATGATAATAACCAGATGACCTCATTGAGATCAGAGCCTCAGGGTACTGGATTCTGGCAAAAACATGGTAAAAGTCAATCCCTGTGCAAAAGAACATGAACTCTAAATACTCAAGTTCTTCGGTAACGTTGGGATGGAGAGGTTGATTTGTCCACTGTTAGATATTGGCCATTGCCAATGACTCACTCTTCATCTCTTGTGCCTCAGCCAATAGCCTTAAACCCAGCAGTATCCTTCTTCTCTACTTTTAACTAATTAAAAGCAGAGCCCATCTTTGTTAATTTTGGTATGTCAGAGTTGTAAAACCTGTCAGCTGTGGAACAGTGGACATACCTTTATCTTTCCTTCCCCTAGTTTTCTCTCCTTTTTCCATATCAGCCAAACATACACTGGTTCCTTCCTTGGTTGGCTAAATATTGCAAACATAAACAAGCTAAGCAGAGCTTGCTAGGCAGATGATGGCTACTAGCAGGTGTCAAAATGAAGGCACTCCCCTGTGGACACAACCCATCATGGTTGGGCTGATGCCCAGTTCATAGGAGGGAACATGAATCTTCCAAATGGAAAGGGAGATAAATTGCATTTAAACACTCTAATGATGATAATGCAGAGAGACAGATGTGGTAACTGAGCATTCGAATCCCTCCATGAGCTCTTCTGTTATACTCTCACATCATATACTACTGACTAATATAAGCCAGATGCACAACCAGAATGTTGTTTGAGTTTATATTCTCAACATTTCCAGACCTGTACATCTTATAGATAGAAACATTTTTCCCTGGCAAATTCACACAAAGGTCATTTTTATGAGCTCATATAGAGTGAATTGGAAAGCATTCACTGGTGTTTGCTTCAGCTGCACCACTTCTGTTAAGGAATTCTTCCTATTAAAATCAAGGCAAGCATAGCTCAGAAATCTGGATTCTGGGCAAGGAATTTTGTTTCCTTGTCCCCTGTGGGGCCACTCACACCTTTGCAAAGAGGGTGCCATTTAAAGGCTTGTAATTCAGAAGTGGTCTGGATCAGTCTTACGTAAATGTAAATGATATAATGATTTCCCAAGGTGAAAGGCAGCAGAGGAGGAGACAGAGCTCTGCCAAGTGAGGTCAGGTGTGGAGAATACACAACAACCACACAGAACATTTCTACACCTGGTATAGCACATGCCAGCTGTTAAGGCAGAAAGCCAAAGGTAATGAGCACTGTGAGAATTACCAAGAGTTCCTTTTTGGCCCAGGTTTGTGCTTGTAATTGAAGTGCTATCCTCTACTGATCCTTCAGGTAGCATTGAAACGATTTTATCCAGGCTTCAAGGGAGAATCCATCCCTATAGAGTAAAAGAAACTTCCTTTACATTATAGCTCTATGCTAGAAGCAAGCTATGGATGTGACTCATGAGTATTCTTAATAGTTTTCAAAGAAAGTGAAATTCCTAAGTGAGATTTTGATTTAATTTTGAAAGTGATTTTTATGTGTGCTCCAAGATGACTAGAAAACTGTATGTTTACATTTTTATGTTATTAGAACATATAATGAAATGTACATTGAAGTGTCTTTGTTGCATTTATTAGAATATATATTTTAAAATATTTCTGTATGGTATTAAGAAAAAATAAATTAAATAATAGCCATCCAAGAGTATTCTCCCTCAGTCTGTACTCTCCATCAATTTTACCAATACACCATTTATTTTTCTTTAACCAGATTCTAACATATTCACAGACAAGGAGTGGTTAGAGACACTGTAATCTTTTCCTGGATAACAGATTTTAGCTTTTATATATCCTAGTGAGTTCCTTCTCTACAATATTGAATTTCAAGGAACTGGTAGCTATACTGTGATGATGAAAATTTCTTTCTATGTCTTCAGTTCCCAGCCTTTAAATATTTTTAAAGGATAATCTATACTTGAGAAAATAGTCAGACTGAAAAATCAAAGACTGACTTGGCAATCTCACTGAAGTGCATGTAGCAGTCACTTTGCTTTCCTGGCCTTCCACACTCTTCATATATTTTTACTTCAGTTACAGTCTCTCTAGGACCAACACTTGGTTTTGCTTTTGGAAGGAGATCTAGGACAATTGTGTGGTTCTTACAAAATAAAAAAAAAAAAATTATTCTATTCATTTTATGGGTATGGGACATCTGAATTTAGAAGTATCCTTCAGAAATGTCCATTTGGGAGAAACATCCAGAGACTTTTAAAGATAGAGTAGTAAACCCAAGAAGCACTGAATGTTTAACTGAAAAATCAGAAATATAAGCAAAATAATTATTGGAGCTGCAGAGAATCTGCAGGTTTACAGAAAACTATAATGCCAAAGTTGTTTGCTGGTAGTTCTTTTTTTTTTCTTCTTCCCTACTTTTTAATTTTTTTTCGCCTGGAATTTTAGTGATGGACTATAATGAAAGGGAGGAGCTGTTAAATTTGTTTGAAACTGAAAAATTAAAAACCAGTAGATTCTTCTGCAAATAGGAAGCAGTGGAAACCCCCTGTGATTCAGTCATTGAAAACCACACTGGGGAAAGCACTACACTTGATTACACAGCTGCAAGGATGAAGCAAACTGGCCTCTCTGTTACTGCTGATTTTTATCTGGGAAGACGCTTCCTAAGTAACATTAAATACACTATTTCTGTTGCACTTTTCTATTTGAAATCATGGAAAAGACTTCTCCTTTGGCTGTCTGTAACTGCTGAAGAGCATCACATAGTTCATGTCTCTGCTTATCAATAAGGCATCCTTTGAATCACACAAAACAAGTAGACTGGTAGAATAAAAAACCAAAACACTACAAACAAAGAAGAACAAAGAGATAATACTAAATTATACTTTAGCTACTAGTGGAAGTAGACTGACAAGTCTAATATAAAAGAATCTTCCATATTACCTACTATCTTTTTATCTTTTGGTAACAGTAAGAGATAGCTTAACAGGACGTTTACAACTGATTTAATGATGAAGGCTTTTTAGAGAAACAGAAACCCAAATTATAGCTGAGAGAACTTCAGCAAAGATAATTCATCTTTCTCAGAAGAAACAATGTAAAGAAAAATTAGTAGTTGTATAATATATCACTTCTCCAGAGTTCCTAAGTGGAAATTAGGCTGGTATATTAAACTGGCAGCTTATTCTTTTGGAATATACTGTATCCACCTAACTCATGAGGAAAGCAAAAGAACATTAAAGAACTGCTTTTGCACCTGTTATATTACACTTTGCATTTTTAATGCTTAGCAGAAGCTGTTGGTGTTTAAAAATCTTCACCAAATGTATCCATGCATCATGGAAAAAGCTGAAGTCGTTAAACTGCGTATCATACAACAGAATCATCTTGCATTTAATGACTAGGTTTCTAAAGCAATTACTAAATTTGGACCTAGGGGGAAGCTGGGTTCTTCTTCATTTTGAGAAATGAGTCTGCCTCGTGTGCAGTAAGAGTGCTGCTGCTGGCAGCCCGCAGGATGTGTGAGCACAGCCAGGCACAGTGTGTGCAGGGAGAGCTGTCACCATGCACCAGGTACAGCTGGTGGCTTCCCTGCCCAGCAGCGCTGGGGAAGCACTGCCAAGGCAAGCCAACCTTTCTGCAGGGGCTAGAAAGAGCCAGCCTTCCCTTTTCAATTGAATGCAACTATTTTTGCTTCACAAAGTCTACTTTCTTATCTCATTTTTCCCTTGTGTTTCCATAATAGAGTAAATATAAAATTTATTTTTAATTCCAGCCATTTAGTAAATGCCAGAAATAATGAGACACCAAAAATTTGGGAAAAAGTAAACAGCAGTCATAGCAGGATTGTATTAAAGAAATTGCCTCATCTACTCTAAGATAGTAAAATGACCAAGTTCCAGGGCTGGCTGGATTATTCCCAGAAGTAATACCATGACTTCACTCAGGAAGCATTACTCAATAGGATTACAGCTGGAACATTTTCAACGTTAAGGATTCATCTTCAGAAACATAATTCTTGGAGTGCAAAATATCCTGTACCTCCCAGTCCTAGAATAGGTTCTCTGCTAATAACTCACATTTCTGCATCTCATAAACTTCAATTTACTTGTGAGTCATTTTGCTGTTCAGGAACTGTGTAAAATACTAATTTTATGTCAGTAAGGGTTAAGAGTCCAAGGAATTAAGCCTTCATTGAAATACGGAATTTCCCTACACGCACTTAAAAATCCTGTCTCCAATATCAAAATATTTCACTTTTTCTCTTTATGGAAGAAAATTCTATGCAGTTATTTATGGCCTCCCTGTAAGATGTGATAACCTACATCCAGAGATACAAGATAAGGTGGTCTCCTACCATGAAGTGGACTGTTCAGTGTGGTGAGAAAAAGAAGGTGTTTTTATTTACTTATTTACAAAAAATAAAAATACCCAGAAAATTGGCACCAATTGAAGCATACAAAGCTGCATGACGTGAAGACCTTTGGGCAGCTTTTTATCTTGGTGCTGTAAATATGCTATGGAAATTTCTTGCATGGTGAGATAAAATAATGGGTTGACAAAAATACAAACTCTACCTAGCAGGAATTGCAGAAAAGGAGTGTCTTAGACCAGAGTGCACTAGAAAAAAACATAATTTTTGTAGTATCCTTGACTTTCTTTCTATTTCACAAGAAATCAAACTGAGCAAGAATGTCCTTTATTCCACTCATGAATACTGTGTAGAAAACTGACAGTCCTTTAGCTTTTATTTTTCTTTAAAATTGATATGGGGGTGGTGGTCTTGAGTAGATATTTTCATCTGGAAAAACACGTTGAGTAATGTTTATTATACTAAATTTTTAACCTCATTTAAACTTAGTTTTTTTCCTTGAATGTTTGTTATTCTTCTATGATTGTGAAAAATGTGGTGCTTCCTTGGATGATCCCTTGGATGCCCACATGGAAACATGCATTGGAATTATGATAAAGTAACTCACTCCTATAAGAGACTAAGTCAAGAAAGTGGAACTATCTATAATTTTCATTGCATTCCTCTCAAAGATGCTGTTGCTGCCACTGATGGTGCTTTTTTTGCTGGACAGCCAATGTGAGAATTATGAGTAATTGGAAAGCTTTTCTGTATTTATCATAAAACTGTATTTTAATGTTAGTATCTCAAATCACTAATCTAAGCCTGGCTCCTTGTGTACTTGCATACAAACGTGTAATCAGCACTCCTATGATCATACCACTGCTTCCAAGTGTAACCTCACAGACAAAAATATCTCTTGAGGTGAAAGTAATTTAGTTATGTAGATCTCCCTATTATTTCAGTCCAAAAAGGTCAGCTTAAATAGAGACAGGTGAGTTGAAATGTTTTTGCAATGTGCACTGATGTGAGACCAACAAAACTATTTCACTAAGGTGCCTTAAGTAGAGTTGGATCTTTAGTTTTAGCTATATTACATTGCCTTGAAAGCTCCCTTATCCATAAAAACAAAAAGTAAGAGAGGAGACACATCTTCTTGTGACTTAAAGGCATTTGGCTGTTGGCATTTATGTCCTTCAGTTTAGGGAATAACGAGTGGGAAATAGAAATGCCTTGTGTCTGAATGATCAACACTTGCATTGCCGTGTGCTTTCCTGCTTGTATGAAGGTACAGGCTGTGTGCTAAACACTAATGTCAGGCTCAGATTCTTCTTATAGATGCACATGTGCAACTTCTGTAGCAGTGAGTGAAAGTTGGGTAAACAGATTAAATTCTAAAATAATATGACATAGCATTCATTTGCCTCGGATGAGAATTTTAAAGTATTATCAATTTACTGTAATTTAGTCCTTTAGCCCTTTGCCATGTTCATATTATGAAAATAAGAATACCCTTCATGGTGTTAAACAAAGATGTAGGAGAAGGCATGGAGTGGCTTGGCTGGGAAATCATGTGACTATTATGCACATACATCTCCTGAGTAAGATGCTTAGTGTTTCAGTTATTGTACTTCTGAACAATTTCTGTTGGCAACAGGATATTGGCCATACATTCACAGAGTTTTGGGCAGAATCCATTCTGGATGCTAGCTTGCATCCTGATTTTTATCTAATTACTGCTTCGAAATGAGGATTTTTTACATGAAAAAACTTCCATCACTTTATAAAAGAATCATGGTTGAAAATACATGATATTGCAGTAGGTGTGCCATACGGAACACATCAGATAAAAAGATAGCTCAGTTTGACACAAAAATTGTGGCTATTATCTAATCTACACATATAAACTGTGAATGTTTTATTTTGTATTCTGGAACAGTTACGACTCCCATGATGTTCACTGTAATTTCACCTTTCACCACCAGCAGAGGGAGCAGCAGTGACTGAGCTGCACAAACCGCGGGGGTTTCATCGCCTCCATCAGCCAAATTCCCTCTGCAAACACCCTGAAAATAATACTATCAGCAGGAACCGAAGAAAAATGTCTGAGGGTAGGAGGGATCCTCGAATACGTTTAAATATTCCCATTTTCTTAAAAATAAACTCTTATGCAGTCCCCAATTAAAAGAATAGCATCACATTTGCAGCTTTGTGAAAAAACCATGGCATACGAGTGGTATTTGGAATAAGATCAGAAATCTGACTACACAGACCATGGCTGTCACATCTCATAAGATAAAATGATGCTTCAAAAATGTTTAGCAAACTCTTTTTCTGATTTTGCAACTTAAAACTCAGTTCCGTGGGAAGACACATTTCAAATATGAAAACTGTAGTTACTCAAAACCTAAGATTTTGAAAGATATTGGAATGCATTTCAAAATTGTCAGTTGTTGCATTTTACTTTCAGACAGTGTTTAAAAGTATCAGAATCATTAAATCAGTCCTCAACACACGTTTTAGCATTTTCATGCAACCAATCTAGCAAAAGATGGAAATTCACAGCTGTTAAAAAACATGTAAGAGAAGACTGAATTTAAAGCAGTATAGCCCATCGCTAAAGCTCTAGACTTGAACACTTCTGCTGGGGGAAAGTGGAAGAGAGACCCTCTGTTACACAACTCCTAACTAATATGCCAGTGAATATTTTAGTTGGCTTTAACATTTTACCCTTTTCAGTAATCACCTTCACCAAATATGAATTCATATAGTATTTTCACTTAAGCTTATTCTGCCATATTTTCTCCAAACAGTAAGAGCCTTTAAGAGCAAGGAATTTGAGAGCTAAGCCAATGTGTATGTCCCACAAACATCATTCTAACAAAGACATTTTAGACTAAAGGACAACACTGTGCACACGAACCCTGTCTTCCTTTAACCTTATCAGCACCTCTAATGGAAGATACTCTGACTACAAACCTGACGTGCCTATAAACGCAGCCAAGACAAATCCAGCAGCTCGGTCCCTGCCCTGGAACATGTCACTTCAGCTCATCCCAAAATCAGCCATCTAAAACTGTAAACCTATCATCATCCGCCTGACTTCCATTACATTATTTCTGATGTATGTAAAGCAGTGCTAATATTGGGGGAAATGGTAGTTGTGGAGCGTTTGTATTACAGGCTGAGAAAAGATCAAGGGTTTTGCTGGTGGTCTCGCAGGAAGAGAATCAAGGGATCTCAGAGTTCTCCTGCTCTGGGTTCTCCATCACTGGTATCACTTGCCTGGCTGTAGGAGACAGTGCCTAAAGAAGCACTACTGCAGGTTGCTCTCAGCCTATCTAAGCTGCTAAGTATCTGGTTAGAATGCCTGGCAGGTGGGAGCTGGACACATGCTATCTGAAATGTTCACAGTGTTGTGTAAGTAAATTATACTTAGTCATCAAAATTTCATTTATCCGCTTTGTTTCCTGACATGTCACTGTCACTCTGGAGTCTCTTCTTAGTTATTGGTGTCAAGAATATGAAAAAAATTAAATCTTCTTACCTTGGAAGGCTTTATAGCAATGACATACCACCCTTCCGAATTCAGATCAGCATGGTCCTCCCAGTTACTTATTTGGTTGAGGTCTGTGCATTGACCATAGGTTTTTTTAATATCTTCAAAGAAAGAAATTTCATATCTTTCCTGAGCCAAAGTATCTCTGATAAAGGTCAGTGTTGCTGTGCCAAAACAGCTTATTCAGTGGGCTATCCTGTCATATGGGTTAAACAAAAATCACAAGGCTTTATTTGTTGTTAAACAAATATAATATAAATATAATATAAACAAATATAATTTTGGCCACTTTGAAGAAATGGCAGAGGATGTATTACAAGTGTAACTGTATCCTTTCTTCTGTTTATCACACAATACAACAGTGCAGTTTGGTTTGCAACATGTGATATTATTAATTTACATGTATTCATATTAATAACTAATATTAAATAATTTTATTAATTTTATTTATTAATTTTTATTAATTTTTGCCATTGGAGTTCATAAAAGGGAATTTAAAGCACAGTTCCACTGTATATTTAACAAAATCTGTTTTAAAGAATTTGTTGTATGTGATTCCTCTTGAATTTTTAAAATAATTTTTATAATTTACCGGAATTGTCTACCAAGTAGGAAAAGAACCAACAATTTCAGAATTCAGAAGGACGAGGAACACTATTTATAGTGATACTAATATTAAGTCAGTAATTGAAGTTCTGTGTATCTCTTTCATATAGCTCTAGTCAGTGGATGTTAATGAATTACATGGTATTTTCTAATACAGCTAAAATGGGTCTAATTTGTTGCATCTATAAGCATCTGATAAAGGTCTGTTTATCTTTAAAAAATATTGCCTTACAATGTTGCTTTCTGATCACTGCATGTGTCACTACTTAAATCAGAAACATATTTTGCCACTAGTACTGGATGGCTAAAGTTTCCATGTGCTTTAAGTGCATACATACTCATCAGCAACATGATTGTTTCTTTCCTATAGTTTAATTTGCCCAAGTATACAGAAATCTGCTGCTCTGTTCTCATTGAAGATGACAAATGTGCAATGATACTGTAGGCTGTCCGGTTTCAGTTGTGATCCATAAGTGTGTGTGCCATTTAACAACCAATAAAATATGACAGGCATATACAATTCTGTCTGAGCAGGAAAGGAAATTTTATTCCTCAGGTTTTAGTCACACATGCCTTACATAAAGTTGTACAGTCAGATCAGTATTTTATTGTTACTTACCATATGTATTACACCCCCTAGGCATGGAAGAGCAAGCCCAAAAGCATTAGCCTTATCTGCAGGAGGAGAAATTACTTCAAGTATGTTTATAGTCAAGACAGTCTTTCTTTAGGAACAAAACAAAAAAATAATAAAAAAAGGGAACAAATCTACATATCTCATAGACTTCAGCCACAGAAGAAAGGAACCAATATTACAATCTTAGTTTTATCAGCTTCTTTCTTAAACACCATATCTTCTCTTACACATTGAAATAATTCAATGTGCACTACTATGGGTCACTGACACCAATAATGCTGTCATCTCCCCACCCACTGTATCCCCCCAAAACTCCTGGTATTGGGGATCTTAGCTTCACACAGAGAAAACACTGCTAGTCTTTTAATAAAGTTATGTGCATAAATTTATCAGAATCACCAGGTTTAGGGGTAGATCGGTGGTGAACAGAGAACTCAGCAGGACACATCTGCACTCTGTTCACACTTCTCAGGCTCCTTGTACAGCTCAGCAGGAGAGGGCAAAAGGAGAGGTGATGATTTTGAGGCACTTCTGCAGTTACAAAAGAATTCCACAACAAATTCCACTGTCTTGTTATCTCAGAATATATAGATTATATTTTCTTTAATACACATGTGAACCAGAATTTATTTTTACAATGTACTACTGGCGTTTATCTCCACCAGTTGAAGAAGTATGCTAAAAGCCTGCAAAGCATTACAAGGGCAGGATATGAACCTACACAGGATATGAATTTATAAATGCCAAAGGAGTGTAGTAGTAACAACATGTAAATCAAAGTTCAGAAAGACAGAAAATCTTACTTTAAGATCAGCTGATGCAAGGTAGCAACATAGTTGTTTCTTTTGAAAAACAGGTACTTTCGTGCCTCCAGACTGGAGGACTGAATCATCAGTAGGCAGTGACCTGACAATGATTGATTCATGATAGAAGAGAGAGAAAATAAGTGGTATTTCAAATTCCAGCAGGCAACATACCAAAAACACTGAGCAAGGTCTCTGAAAGCCAAGTAAGGAAGCTTGTCAGCTTTTCTGTTTCTTTGGGCACTTTATCTATCAAGACAAACTGAAAAAAGAGGAGCTACAATATCTTCATTTAAAATTTTCTAGGTATATGTCTGAGATATTTTTAGGCAACATTGGCAGAAATAAAGGAGGATCAAAGAAACAGCGCCAAGAATACATAAAACATCCTGGATAAAGTTGCTAATCTCAAGCTTCAAATAAACTAATACAGTGCTCACCCAAGCAACATTTCAGTGCAAGTTCTGTAGAGAGCAGAAAAAAAAGTGTGATTTTTCTCTGCAGTCACATATTCACACAGAGATAGTGTCTTTTTATATGTACTAATGCTTGATGACTTTATGGCTGACTAGAAGTCTGAGGATTACAGAACCATTGCTTGAAGAGTGAACGCTTGAATTTAGCCTTAGTTGCTAATATTTTTTCTGATTCTATTTTTATTTTTTTAATAAAGTGTTTTCAAGTTTGTGAGCAGCTACCTATAATAAAAAACAATATGTTTGAAACATTGGAGAGTGTAAGTAGAAGGTGTTAATTATAGCTAAATGCCCAATTCCCCTCCCCCCCTCTGGGCTAAACCCTACAGTTTTAGGCTGCTTTCATTTCAGTAACCATTTGATCTTTCCCAGGAGAGGATTTTGTACTATTTCTTTTAATCTTCTCTGCATGCAGCTCAAAACTGGCTTGCTGAACTCAATTTAAGTTAGCGTTTGTGTTTATGAGGAGAGGATCGCAGGGTCTACAACAAACCAAATAAAAATAATGTTTATAAATGTCAGTTAAAGAAAATTGTGTGAAGTAAAGTTAGGTGCATATGAGTGCATCCATACAAATTTTAGAATGATGCTGTTACTCCCTCTGCTTACTATAATCTGCAGGGAAAATATAATTTAGCAACCTTAGACTTTTGGTAATTACAATAAGTTTTTACTATAGTGCCTTTTCAACTACTAAACAATTAAGCAAGTAATTGAAAAAATATTTTGAGAATAAAACACATTGATGTTTCACTCTATGCACGTAAGGATCTTCTGTGACTGTGAGTAATTAACCAGACAGAACAAAGTTAAACAAACACATAAATCTTTGCAGGGTGGACATTCTATGCACTAAATAATGCAACACGTCCACTGTCATCAGATAAAGTGCACTGTGCTAAATTCCACGGAGCCACGTTTTGGCACTAGCATCAGTGCCAAATAGGCTTACCTTGTAACTTTTACCTCTATGGATCAAGTCTCCAGAAATCAAAATAGCCCCATTGAATCAAACTAGATGGGGTTTATGTTAAAGTAAAAGCAGATCATGCAGTTGGCTAAAAAATTGCAACATGTGTTTACCAACCTCAAAACATTGCTCCATATCTCATTCCTTTGCTAAGAATATTTATAAATCCACAAGAATTATTTTCCACATCCATTGTTTTAATAAAGTTCCAAAGAGACCTTCATTTCCCAACTTCCTGCTAGCACTGCAGTAGATAAATATGCTGCTGGTGCAGGCCATAGTCATGTCCACAGTTGGGTTCAGGCAAAGTGACAAATCAGCTGTAAGATCCAAATGCACACAGGAGAAGTTGCAGCAATATCCTAATTATGTTTACAACAGAAAAATATACTGCCAGAAGTACTGAATAAATACTTTGCAAACAAAGGAAAAATCAAGATGCAAGGAAAATAAAAAATAGGAAAAAAAAGAAGAAATGAGAAATCTATCACAATATGCAATGTCTGGAGCCCACAGAACAAGGATTTCCATGCATTAATATAACAAAAATACAGTTGGTAACTTCAGTTGGATTGCCTCTACCAGTCCAAATAAAACCCAACAAAGCAAATTTATATTCAGGCCCCATTAAAATGGACTCATTTCAGAGTTGTTGAATTTAGGAGAATTGTATCATATAACTGGGACCAGAAGTTAATGTACTGAGAGTTGAGTTTTACTAAGATGAAATATTCATTCATGTTTATTATGAATATTATGAATGTTGATTGTTTTAATACACTGAATTTAGATACAGAAGATTAGATATAATGGGTTCTTTCCATATGTCACAAGTAATCCAGTTGCTCTTTTAACTGTAAGTTCTGCAAGATTTTTTTCTTACCTAAAAATTCAAGCAAATTGTTTAAAATTAAACCATTTTTCCAGCACATGTAAAAATGTGTAAATGATAGAACTGGCAGTATGATGATTGCTTTACAGATAAGCATTTTCTTCATCATCTTCAAGGACATCCAGATTTATGATCTAATCACTCAGCCCTTTAACAGGATGCATTTGAGTTTGATTAAAAAAGAAAACAAACAGCAGAGCGGATTTATTAATGAAATCTGGGTGACCTTTTCACATATGGAATGCTCTCAAAATAGCAACTCTAAAGCTTAGTATGGTCTCCTTAGCTGTTTTAGCTTCTCCCATCCTAGTGTACAGCATGTTTTTGGTGTGCTTTTTTAAATTGGCAAGTGCAAATTTTGGGAAACCATTTCCCCCTCCCCCTCCTTGAACTTTAATTGCTTAACCTACATCCTAATTCAAGTTGCTCATAAACCTTAGCCTTTGTTGTAGGTCCGACAGCTGCATTATGTCAGTAGCAAGTAAAACCTTCACAAAGTTCCGGAATGCTGCAAGACATTTTATAGTTGCTGCAATAAAAGGCAAATTGAATTTACAAAAATGCATTTGTCACTGATTAAAAACTTACAAAGTTAATTGGAAACACAGTGTAGGTGTTGCCACACAACTAGAGGTGTAATTGGTGGTTTTAATTCAGTTGAAGCACGGGAGAGAGTAGCTGTTCATGTAAGGCCAGCAATCTTTTTCATATTTCTTTTCCCTTGAAGAAACAGGGTGTTTTTACTGGAAGACTTGCATGAATGGTCAAGAGCATTAAGATGCAAGCTGAGGACTAGGGACCACTTCCATGCTCAGCTTTCAAGGCTGTATCAAAGCAAAATTTGCAAGTACCAGCCTGTGCCCATTAGTAACTGCAGGGTCCATTGAGAAAGTTTTCAAGGTCTTTTCTTGTTTTAGGTTGGCAAAACTGACACTGCTGTAACAATCACTGCTTTGGCAAGTGAGAAGGGGAGAGGGAGGTAACCAACAGCCCTGGCAATCAGCACCCTCCCCCTGGAGCTGAGTGAATTATCTCCACATAATCCACTTAACCTTTGCCATTGTGGGACCTGGGAAGCTGAAGGTATTTTTAAACTTGAGTCTTTTAATTGCTATTTTATAGCATCGCTAGTCCAGCTCAGCTGGAAGGAGAAGGATTGGAAAATAGTTCCATGAGGCAATAGCTTTTCACCTCAGCTAGGAGTCTTAATTATTATTATTGGTTTTGTAGCTCAGTGTCCTCTAAGACTGTGGGGACAGTGATCTACAGTGAATCCACAGGTGATGGGGTTTCTTTAATGTATCACCATTTCCGGTTAACATGGCTAAAATATCAGAGATTCTAAACTACTTACAATGCTCAGCTTGGGTAACAAATATGCTCTCATCAATTCTCAATATGCAGAAAAATCCTAACAGAAAAAAGCTAACACAAAATGTTGTGAAAACAGCTCTGTAACAATAAGGTTGAGTAATATGAGAAAGCTCCTTTGTAATTTCTATTATTGGTAATCTCCACTTGATATTAAATTTATTATTTGCTTGATATTAAATTTCTTAAAATCCCATGTAATCCCTTTATCAGAAAAATGTGCCTTGAATAAATACTGAAGGATGCTTCTGGGTAGTTTTCCAAAGACAAGCTATGGAAAATTTAATTAGGAAGTGATTAGTTCTGTAGATTGCAATAGCCTGTGAGAGCCTTCTGCTATATTTTTATTCATGGCTGCTTAAAATTTAAATAACAACACGTACCTATTTTATTAATGAATATTCCACTGTACTGGACTGTGTGTATGTCCACATTTCAGGGGTCATCAAATCAGGTTAGGAACCATGCATATGTTCTTCACAGAGACACCAAGAAATGGACACTGCATCTTTTCCTTAACCTTGACTGCACCTTCTCCTTGAATTTTCAAAAAAGCCACAAAGAGTTAGGCATTCAACTTCTTTGTACATCTAAATTTTAGAGTTGGATCATAGAGGTTCCTTCAAGATCTCTGGGTAAAAATGGGATACTGATTCCTTTTATTAATACTCAGGAAATTCTCAGTCCTATAGTTTTTACTCCTTATTCTCTTCACAATTTTAATTTTCCCACCCACTGGTAGAGACGAAGGGAGCACGTGGATATCTTGCACACTGGGTGCACTCACACTTCACTGTGCAAGGATGTGGCAGATCTATAATGTTAGTTACTTGGCAGC
Organism: Sturnus vulgaris; assembly: GCF_052056855.1. Lineage (NCBI taxonomy): Eukaryota > Metazoa > Chordata > Aves > Passeriformes > Sturnidae > Sturnus > Sturnus vulgaris. The sequence goes on along the minus strand of NC_142249.1, from coordinate 19,943,136 downwards.
AATGCAGATAATCAGTGTCCATCATGCCTGTACTATACATACCACTCCAAAAAACCCCAATGGTGCACAGTCCCAGAGCATTTCTGAAAGAGAATTACTAACTCAACCATATCCCTTATTAACATTCTTTGGTGCATACTCAACCAATAGAAAACCTCCCTGTGTGAGACTTTAGCATCAGTACAGAAAGAGAATTATTCTTGGAAATTCATGTCAAAACAGACTTGCTGTTTCTCACCACAGTCTCTGTGTCATCTCCTTGATCTTTTATTAATGATAAGGAAGTGAACAGCAGTAGTCAAGACTCAGAAGTAACAGCAGGAATGATCCAAATATTCCGTTCCCATTCCTGCTTTTAAAATTCAGCAATATATATGGGAAAGTCTCTATTACATATTTTCACTTGCAATCTTGGAAAAGAAACACAGAGTAGAGTAAGAAAAACAAACAATAAAAAAGGATTTCTAAATCTAAATGTATACTTTTATCCAGGCTTACTGAGCAAGAAAGATACCCACTTTGTTTGGCATCACTTCTCACCTTCACATGTTCATATCAGATGCCATATTTTCTGAGAACTTAGATAATTGAGAGAAAGAGAGAATACCATGGAAGACTGTAGTCTCCACTGGGAGAGTCCTGGGCTAGAATTTCAGCAGATTTTTGTGAAAATTGATTTTTCTTGACCCATATATCAAGATGACCAAACATATGTTGTAAGAAGGAAGAAATTGGATTAAACAAAAGAGAAAGTGTTTGGCCTACTTTTCTAATTTTCCTGTAGTTAAGACTTTATTGGAATGATCAGCATTAATATAACATTTTGCAATAAAAGGATGAGCAGAAAGAGGGGAGTCTGCTGTCTTTGATGCAAGACCTACTTCTGGTAGGAATGGACACAAAGATAGAGAGAGAAAATGCCTTCAGAGCTTTACTGCAGCTGCTGAATACAGGAGTTGATATTTTCTAAAGTGATGCTTTGTATAGCCAGAGAAAAGTTCTTTTATATATATGTTCTCCTTTAGCAGCTTAACTTCACTTGCAGCTGATGAGATGGATCTTTCACTAAGTCACAATAAGGTTCTTAAGATCTCAGTCATACTTTTCCCCACAGAGGCAAAACACCTCTCACTGTCAGCCAAAGCATTGCAACTCCAGATTAAAGAGAAAGAGCAGAAATGAAGCCTCTGTGAAGGAGCGTGGTGCTTCCCTCCTTCCTGTAATCGGCTGCAGCTGACCGAACAGGAGACAGACAGCTCCTAAAATTGTACGTGTGCATTATACCATAAACTAAATTGGGAGTTACATACCCATATACCCACCACTTTCACCTCCACCATGTAGGTGCATATAATGCTGCCTCTCTGAGCAAAAATTTTTGACCTTGATATGGTTGAAAATACCAGGATGGTGGAGCACACTGTTGAACAATTTAGCCAATTTCATTCATTCACCTTCATGAATATGAGACATGATATTACTGCTATTAATTTAATAATATTATCCAAAGCTGGTACAATCCTTATCACTGTTGTCTGATCTCAAATTAGGGGAAAAAAAGTCACCCATTTCTTATAAGAACTTTATAGTAAAGCCAGGTCATATTGCCCAAAGAGGCCTGCAAGATCCCACGGACAGGAGTGCAAACAGTTTTCATTAATGAACCTAAGTCATGAACTACCATCTCCTTTCTATTCCCACCACCCCTATCATTAGCACAATTCATATGTTTCTTTTGTGTTTGAAAATATGTGTATGTTGTGCTTGCTCATCTACTTAGGATGAAATGTGAGGGAAATTGTCAAAACAGAAAAGGTTCACAGTGTTATCAAGGAACAAAATATCTTTTCTATCCCATGATACATTCCTTGTATCACACTTCCTTCTCAATTGGAAGATATTGTTGTAGTGGTGAAGACAGAGAAATTGTGATTGCATTTCAACAACTTAGGGCAGATAACATATATTCACATATTGGTTTATTTTAATTTTCAGGAAGGGTTGTTTTTTTTCATATATTATTTTCTGGTTATAGGAGTAATAGAAAAGTGAAACAAAGAAAATAATGAAGAGCTGTGGGTGATGGGTCAGCTGTTAGAAGGACAGAAAACGATGCTTAGAAAGTAGGGGCTGTGGAGATTTGGAAGTCATTGCTGAAAAGCAGCTGGAAAAGATGTCACAGAAGGACAAAGGAAAACTTAATGTGGTTCTTCAAGATGTAGATGGAAATACTGGGAAAAATGTGGAGGTTGGTAATAATAGTGATTCATGTGACATCAAACCTATCTCAGGCAGTGTGTTTGGCATGGGATGTACCCATGGGAAACTTGGGAAGTATGTTAACATATCAGAAAAACTCTGAGAAAAAAAACCCTCTGAAAAGTAGGAACCTACCTTTCTGTAGAGATTTGGAATAAGCTCACTCTATTTAGTCAGTTAATTAAGAGATAATTTGATCATGGTCCATAATTATCTACAGATGAAGACATCTGATACCTACAAAGAGACACAAATACAGGAAAATCTAATGACTGGAGAAAAGACAGTGAAGCATGAAGCAAGAATAAAGTGCAAAGGGTACTTAAATACTGGAACTATTTCCACATGGCAGATTCATCTTCATCTGAAGATTTTATATCAAGTTTAATTTCATTCTGAAGAAGCAGACTACCTTGCCAGAAGCTTGATCATGGACTGTGAGGTGAACTTCTACTGCCTCTTTTACGCAGGAGGCCAGATACTATCAGATGAATGCAGGGTTGATGAAGGATTATTAAGAGCTTGTGATCATTGCTCTGTGAGTTGCTGGAGAATGTCTGCCTATTCATATAAAGATTGAATAAGAGATTTTGAAGATGTTTATTGGTTTGGCTGAATGAGCTGTTGTTCAGTTATATACCACAAAACTTAATTTTTAATCAGAAAACAAGGTATATGATTTTTTTTGTGCAATATCAGTGTGAAAGTCTATTGACAGGAGCCAATTGTCAATGAAGTACAGCTCATTACCTAAACCACTAAAAAATAATTACCTAATTATATACATACTTTAGAATTCTTACTTTGTAACTGGTTTTCTGGTTTAGCCAGAGCTTCTTTAGTGGAAACAAAATGAAGAACATTCATTCTGTAAGGAAAGCACGCATTATAAATGTGGTTTTATGTTGATTAGAGATCAATTCTTCTGTAACTTTTTATTATGTTATAACTAGAACAATAAGCTATATCCAAGACAAGGACATCAGAAGTCTAATCAGTTCACTATTTTCTTTGAAAGCCCTTTCCAAATTTTTCTTGACACAGTTTGCTATATGAAAACTAAAGAATACCAAGTTAATGGTTTTATGAAGCAACCCAATCCAAGATGTCTTACTTGAGTGGCAGTAGTTTGATCAGAGCTGATTTCTTCATACACTTCCCCATGTTATTTTGTCCCTTTTGAATTTAGCTACTATTTATTTTATTACCCAGACAGTTATTATGACAGCTGCAGGCAATTTCTATTTATGGTTTTACATTTGACTATTCTCACTAATTGTGTATCTTTGAACTTTGTCCTTGGATAGCATACATCCTTTTCCCAGCTTAGTTGTTAATTGAAAAAAAAAGAGAGAAATAAAGGGAAATATCTTTATATCGATTCAAATACAGAAAAATGTACATTTAAACACCATTTGAATTGCTTCTTTTCTTATTTTAATTTTCCTCAGACATTTTCAGGTTGGTATTATAAAAAATTTCAGTCTCTGTGGAAAATTAATGACAGATTATGAATATTTCTTTAATCACAGGTTCTGAGTGTTGGTTACATTATTTCTAAGGTATATGCTATCTGACTTACAAATCTTACATTTTATTGGCTGTCTCATTTTGCTTTCTTTCATATTTCACATTTATGATATGTTCAGACATATCCCTGTTTTGTTAAGTAGGAATCTGTGTGGTCTTTGATATAAAGCATAATTTATTTGACAAGGAAATACGAGATGGTGCCCTGAATCTGCATTTAGTTGATGGATTGAGAATTTTTAGCATTGCAACAAGACAGATTCTCATCCAATGTGTCATGGAAGGAGAGTTCTCTTAATCTGTTCTCCTGTGAATTAAAATACATGTATATGTATTTTGAGGAGCAATTCTTAAAGTTCTTTATTGAAGGTAGTTAGCAGGGTTTTCATACATACCTGACATTCAAATACTAAAAGTGATTGATGCTATTATCTGTTCATAAGAGTATTTTTATATCCATGAGAAGTGAGTGTTCCATTCTGACAAGTCCTGAGAAAATATCACTAACATTGCAAATGAAGACTAGCCTTTGGCAGCCCACTGAGGCTGGATATAAATATAACCTTTTACCAGCAAAGCAAACTTGATGTGAGTTTGAGCTTGTAATTAAACTTTCTGCCATCTAAGTATCAATCAGCCCCATTAAAAAAAAACCAACTTAATTAACAATTGCATTATTCTTCTCCGTGGTTTTACAGAAAGCTCTATAAATTACCAAGACCTTTCAGAGACTTCAGTAAAGTGTGGTAGGATGAAATTTGCCATCTTATACAATCTTCTGCTCATTACTATTTCTGTTTATCATCTTCACAGCTCTTCCAGCTATCCCTTAAACTTATGGGATGCTTTCAATCTGAGACAACTGTCTTTTAACACATGTATTTATTAATGCCAGTGCAATCCCTGGTTACTGGTACTTCTTGAGACATTTTCATATGGAATATAAAGGCAGGGTTTTGGTCATCTTTTCTGACAGAGTTCTGCTTCTTAAGTATTGCAGAGCTGGTTTAGAGCCCTGGAGATGCTGTCAACTAACCAAGCCTCTGAACATCAGGTTTTCAGTACATGTTTGTCTACTTTTTCTCGTTTTAAAGGGAAATTTTGAGCATGGCTTCCTCCAGCAAACTCTACTGCCTTCCTACTACTTCACCCAGCCGTGATTAACCAGGAAAACATTACTGGTCTATGCAAATTATTGGGTTTTTACTGGTTCAGTATTTGGCCGTTTGGAGAGTTTCTGTGCTTGGCTCCACCCCTAACCCCAAGTACAATTGTAGTGGTTTATCAAAGACCAAGTTTTGTGTCCAGTGCTCTGACATAATTCTGAAGGCCAGCTTACAAACTCCCAAAAAGCAGCAATGGCATTCCTCAGACAGTGCCCCATGGAGATCTCACATCATAGAGAGCAGCTGTGGCCTCCTCAGTGGCACTGCAGCAGTGGAGGGTCACAACTGAGAGTCAACATCAGAAGGCACTCACTCCCTAGCTAAACCTCAAAGTCAAAGGAAGAGGCAGATAGCATTTATTTACCTACAAGACAAATGGCAACAAACTATTCTAATATCCCTTAACAGCACAATGGCAATCTGTATTATAATCAGTATCAAAACTGCACTTGTAAAAACTTACTGAAAAGCAAATTTTATGTTTTCATGACATCTTACAGAGCCTCTAGGGGCTGGACTGGTAGTCCAGGAAACCTGTCATTTGTTGTCTGAATAAGGATTGCAAAAATCAGACAGCATATTTCAAAATTAAAATGAAAATAAGGGTGAGGTATTATATTGCAATGGCCTCCTTCAATTGTAGCAACCTCTCTCTGTTTTTTACCTTGCCTGCAGATTTGTGGGATAAAATAATTGACATTTTTCATCATTATGTCTTCATATCTTTCATGAGAGAAACACTCTCTTAGTTATCTTTATTCAGTGCTGTAAAAAAAAACCAAAAAACCCCAAACCAAACCAACCAAACAAACAAAAAAACCAAAACCAAAAACAAACAAACAAAAAAGGATAATGTCCCTTACTTCATAAAACAATGCCTTTTAAAAGCTTTCAATTTAGAGCCAGTGTTAGGCCATGATGAATTGCTGTATGGTTGATTTCCTGACACTGTTTCTTACTAACCTTTTGTGACAGCTTCTGGATTACTCTACCTGGTAATTTGCACTATAATAATGGCTACAGTGAGATGTCTCCTAACTATTTCCTTTATTTTTAACAAGATTCTTAACACCCTCTGTAGGTGACAAAATGCAGTTACAGACATAAAGTGTCCCCTCGAGGTAGGTTGTTCACAGATGCCACCAGTACTTTAGTAGTGCAACTGTTAAATGAAACAAAAACAAAGAATCAGATTTTCTAAACATCCAGTTCAAATAAAAATTTAATTAAAAGTTATGAAGGCATTTTATTGATTAACAATCATAGTAATTAAATACTGTCGTTGACATTTTTTTGGTTGGATTTGTTCTTCCTTGGAGATCTCTAATTGTGGTATGGCTTTACATTTACTGATAACTCTTTTTGATGAATACAGATGCCACCTTTTATGGCAGTCGTTGACAGAGTAATCATATTGTGAGAAATACCAGGCTGCTGTAGTAACAGGTGTTGCAGTTATACATGCTGATATCCACTGGGAAAATGTGTTTGTTGCTATCATGGGTACACAATAAATGGAAGGTGCAATAAAGCACGAGCTAACATTTTGAAAATCCTTACAACTCTAGGAACTTTATTGCAGATTACAAGCACTTTGATCTCTGTCCAGTACTTAAGTCTTAATTATCAGACTAATTGCACAGACTATGTTCATTTTCAGTGGTAATTCTTTTGTGAAATGCTATGTGAAATGATGTGCTATGGAGGAAAAGGTTCTGCAGTTTTGCCCAGGGCCACTGCAATGCAACTGTTTGAGAGACTACAAAGCAAATCCAGAGTCATCAATGCCCAAGTGTGTAGACTCTGCCAAAAAGCCAGATGCTGCTATGGGAAGCATTATGTATCTTTTCTAGTTTGGCACCTGGGTCCTGCTATGAGCAGCCATGTCTAATGGCTGTCTGTAACTTCAGATTCTACTGGTGCTTTAATAACAGCCTTTTTTTGGTAATGTGTATAGATAAAGATTCCCTTCTAATCCCTCTTCCTCACCATTAGTCATTCAGATTGATTGTAAAGCAAGAGACACATGCTAAGTTCCAAAATATGCCCCCCTCACTCATGTGGTAGTGTGGTACCTGTGCTCACTCCATGTACATTTTTCTCCTTCTGATTATAGTGAAGGAATCTGATCAAACTAGACTTCTTAAAGAGACTCTTGTTCACTGAAATGGTTTGGTTTTTACACAGCTGGTTTGGGGTTAAGACGTAACTTTTTGTTTCTTGCCACTTATGGAGGCTAGTAACTATTAACCAGCTTCTCAAAAGACTTACAAGTTGAAGAGGAAAATTTATCATATCCCATGTATATCGAAGACAGCAACAATACTCCCATATTGTTATTGGAATTAATATCTCACTTTCAAATAAAAAAGAAAAATCCTTATTTTTATGTGTCCCATTCTAGAAATTAAGATAAAGCAGCATTGCCTCTAAGTTCCTCCAATGTGTTGCTTGTGTTACTCTTATGATGTATATAGTGAGGGTGGCCCAACCACATTCCTTCCTGAATGGAATGGAGGTAAAAGCAGCATTGTATTTGAAATCAATAGAAGTGACTTGTGGCCTATGATGGGAGCGTCTGGCTCCAGAATTATTATCTGGTGCTAAGTGCTGACAGTGCAATAGGATCTTTACAAGAAATAAATACACTGAGGGATCTCCATAAGCTTAATACTATCCTGGGAAGCAAGTCTGTTGAAACTGCTTGTATGGAGTATGATGGGAAGAGACCCACACCCACACTTTTGTGAGACAAATGAAGACCCCAAACGGAAGCATCTCCTGTCACATATAGAATGAAAGGCTGAAATACTCTACATTAAACTTTACCCATGTGCTATTCTAAGTACTTCAATCAACAGCATATTTGACTCAGTTCAGAAAGTTGTGAGTGGGCCAGGGACTTGGACACATTTTCTGAAAGTTACTGACTTTCATGTATTGGTGAATTTGAGGATTACCTTGCATTTAATGACAGTAATCTGATGATTTTTGGTAATTCCTTATTTGAACTAAGACCACTAATATTCATTATTGTTCATATAGTCATTGCTAGCTAATTTTTAGCTGCCTGCTAAAAAAAAATTGAAAACTCAAGGGGAATTGTGATGCCTGGCACCGTCACTTAGTATTTTTAAAAACAGGAACAGTTTATGGAGGAGACTTTTTCACTAACTGCCGAGAAAGATGAGCCTACCTCCATTAAAGCTGGTATTTTTCCCCAAACCCCTTGCTCTCTGCCTCCTTGTGTATACTAATTAATTTGAGAGCCACTTCCCAGGGAGGTGACAACCCAGGCAGGAAACTAATAGGTTTCTTTTGCTATTCACGGGGAGATCTAAAAGCAGTAGGAAAACCATGACGTGGTGCAGTGATATGAAGGCCATCACCCAGTCTGCAGTTTGAGTCATGCTGGATATCACTGAGCTCCAGTTATTCAATTAGGATAACAGAATCATGGGTAGAAATGAGCACATCCAGTCCACTGAGAGACTGTCACAGAGATAATTATGGATATGAAATGCTGCCAAAGCTACCTTCCGCTGGAATTACCAAACCACAAGAGCAAAGGGATCTAGTACAGCCTCCAGCTATGCACATATAGATAAAGTACCAGAATGCCTGCAGTCAGGGAAACAGGTGATGTTCTGCACCTTTTTCTGTTGACAAAGTCATAGAGCAGTGGGCTTCCCAGTAGAGATCATTCATCTCACTAACACCACATGCAAGATCCACAGGAGCAGTGCAAACACAAGACAGGAGAATGCTACAGGAAATTCTGACAAAGCAAAGGCAGAAGGTACTACATAGTTATTTCCCTTAAAATCACAAAGACTGTTGAAGGACATTTCTTATTACTTCCTTGTGCCCTTCCCAGGAAAACAGGTTTTTCCCTGTATATTTGATTGTGGTTTCACTTCCTCCTTTAGTCTAGGTCTTGAGGTAGTAAAAATTATTATACTCTTGAGCATAAAGAAAAAGCCTTTTCTTATAGAAACATTTACCTGTTTGTGAATGATGAAAAGCAAGCATTCTTAGCAGGTGCTGAGACCACCACAAAAACCACTGCAATGCTATTAAGAAAACTGGAATCTCCTTTTATACCTGCAGTCATCACTACACTCAATACCGGCTGCACCTGATTGGCCTTGGAATGACCTACTGCAGTCTAATCCTCACCTCACCTATTCCATAGTTATCTGCAACTTCTGATAATGCACAGAAAACAACTTTGTAAACAGAAATCAGCATCCAGTTTTGCTTCTCTTGTCTTCTGTTTGGATTTTTTAGGGGGATGGTGGTGACAGGGACAGAAGCCAGAGGAGGTCTATTAGAACAGCAGATCACCTAGGTAATACAACTCAAAATATTCTTTTCATTTCCATCATAGCCAGAGTGTGATTACACAAGTGTTTGGTTCTGTGTGATCTTCTTACCTAGCTGACATCTATTTAACTACCTTATTCATTCTGCAGCACTATCCTAGTAAATCAACTGCCATATTCCAAGGCCCCAGTTCTATATAGTACTAAGACCATTCCTAACTTTCACCATAAGTATGAATCTACTAATAAAGCTTTGCTACAAGCCTAATAATATTACTGTACTGAGTCAAGGCTAACATCTAGGGAATATCAATGCATTTCAAATGATAGCACAGGAACCCTGTATTCTTATGAGAACTTTAAAACCACATGAAATACAGTTAAAGCATATCAGTGCTTACTGTAACTGTAAAACTGAATAAGAAAATTAAAATGAGTGAGGAGGTTCTTATGTGGAAATAATTATTGAAATCCTGCCCAGAAAATATGGCTCCACATTTAAAATAGGAGATATTGATAAGCAATTGTGCTATTTATCTATTGAAGCTGAAAAATAGCTTAACTTCATGTTGTAATAGATGATAATCACACATTTTCATCTGGGTGCTCCCACACTGAAAGAAGCTCCTGGACAAACAGGAACTTTTGTCCTCAGCTGAATTCCGACTGCCAATTTTAGATGGTTGAGACGTGGCTTTCCCATCTGCACTGGAGCAGACGTAGCAGCCTATCATGTTCCCGTTGCTGCCAGCTCTTTGCTAATTTGTACAATGATAAGCACCTATTTCCATTGCTCCTGGTAATCTTGTCACTTCCATGATGTCATCAGCGCAAGTCAGAAGAGAAAAGGTCAGTGGTACAATGACGAACCGTATATAAAATGAGCCATTAAAAAAAGAAAAATGGCTAGACATTTAAAGGTCCAAGCTTGCTACAGCACAGTAATAGCTATCCTGATCATCTCAGAATATATTTCTTATGTTATTCCCATCATAAGCAAAAAAATTCCCTCCTCATTGCATTTTCCCAGAGTAGTGCTTCATTTACTGCACCAGGGAGTTATGCCCAGTGAGACCATTGTCATTCTGGATGAATGTACTTTTAATAACAGATCCTATGTGCATTTACTGAATTTTTTGGAGCATCACATTCCGCCTTTTATTTTTTCTAGTGTCTGTACTACTTAACAGAAATAAGAAATACATAATTAAATGTGGCATATAGATCTTTACTCCCTTTATGTAGAGAGAGTAACCAAAAGCAGTGTAACAAAACCTTTGCACACTAGAAATGAAACAGGAAATAAAGTCAAAATTTGGACAAAAAACAATATTATAAAAACTTTTGAAATCAGGGGACTGTATTTATACAAAATGCAAGGAATAAGAGAGGGGAAGGGGAAACAGAGAGACAAGGAGCCACACTGAGAGACCACCACCAGGTAACTAGTGCTGTGTTACTGCTCAGCCTGCAGCCAGGCCTCATGACAGGCACTACTCGAGGAGCCCTCTGCTGCTCTTGTGTTACTTTTATCAGTGAAAGCAAAGCTGGATCAAAAATGATGCCATTTCAGAAGGTAACCAGTTGCAGGACTTTGGCTAAAAGTGGACAGCTGGGGACTGAAGTAGGTGAGCTGAAATGTTACCGTGTCCTTGGCTGCAGGGACAAGATCTAGCAGATAAAAAATATCATGTGCAGAACAAGGGGAATGCCTCTTTGTCAGACCTTACACACTGTTTAGGAACAGAGAGCTCAAGAAATTTCTAATATTACTGTCTATTTTCCTTGTCTTTCTCTCCAGCCTCTCTCTTTAGAATTATGATTCACGTCCTTTCAGTTAACTTCAGAGCACTGCTCCACTTAGCCTGCAGCTCTTTCCAAACTGACAGAATCAGCAGGATTTGGTATGCATACACAAGCACATTATCTGCATTTTAAATTTGGGATAGTCACAGTACTTCGTGGGCTTCCATCACTGTTACTTACAAAACTAGTGCTGAGATAAGAAGAGTATGGGATTTAATTGTTGTCAAGTAAATATTTCAGTCCCTGACTCATTGCTCATTTCTATGAGGCGCTGTTGTTTAAGTCAGGAAGTGAAAGAGTGGAAAGCACAGCACTGTTCTATGCCAGAACCAAGGGATGATCAGCAATATGCTGTGGATAAGAGTGAACAGACGCTTGCCCTCATGGCTAACGCTGGCACAGTAAGGCAGCAGATAGTACGGTTTGAATTACAAATTCTATCACTTTCCTTATTTATCAGTCATCTTTGACCACAGGTGAACACTAAGGTGATAAAAGGCACAGATTACACAGATAAAGCACACTAAATGGTTCAGCTACATAAAGATTAGGGAAGGCTGTGAGCTTGAGAGGAATTTAACTAAGCAAAATACTAGATGTGCAACAGTGTTTGAAATCCACTGCCAGGCAAAGGGAAGTAACACATGCAAGAAAGAATATCCCAGGCTTCTCATCTTTTAACTCCAATTGCTTTGGAGGAGGGCTTGGGCATTGTCTGGGTGAACGTACTGCTGACAGGCTGACTGTGAGAAAAGCTAAGGGGCTTCCTCCACATGGACATTTTAAACTGTGTTACTCTGAAACTCTAGATTTTGGTATCTCCTACAACTTGGGAGATGCATGCAAATGCAGCAACCAGTTCCTTCCAGGAGTGTAGTCCCTATATACTTCAAGTTAAATATAGCCAGTTTCATACCACCATTTGTATTGCACTTCTACAATTTATTGTTCTGTTTTTGAAATGTGGGGAAGTCATGTGATTTTTTATGAAGACTATACCACCAGTCTATTTGTATTGTATTTTTAGAGACCTTGTATTGATTGAAAGAGAACTGGCTAACCTGAGATGTAAACAATGACTGGCATTTGCCTTAACCCGTGTGGTTAATATCACTGATTTGTCATGCTGAGTGATGTGAGAAGAGGAACGATTGGTTGCTGATTATTGAACAGCTCAACACAGGGCACATTTGGCACCTCAGATGAGAGGCTATTCTAATGAGTAGCACTGCTGCCAATTACTTAAGGGCCAATGACTCCTCTACAAGAGATTTTGTACATCTTCAAGATGTTTAACTAAATTCTAGCTCAGTAGCAGATTGCAAATAAGATGGTTAGATTTGATGCTCCATGCATATATATTCCTTTAACATCATCTCACATGCACCTGCCTGCTAATGGAGCCCTTCATTCTCTGGTGATGACTAATTACCATACCACACAGCAGGCAATTTAAGAAATGTATAGTTCTTTGTATGGGTTGGCAGACTTGTGTAATTGAAACATCCCTTTGTACTTTTTATTTACTTACTGGATTCAGGAATGAAAATTTTATCAGCCTTGAAAATTGCTAGAAGAAATAAGTCTGGAAAGAGACATCTCTGATCATGTATGGTCAAGTATAACGACACTGTTTACTTTCGGGTCAAAGCTGTAGTTATCAGAGAACCAGTAAAATATAAATACAATATCCCTGATTGTATCCCAGCACTGAGCATAGTGGTCATAAACAACTGTAGACAAAATTACCATTTTATATTTTATATTTTTTTCTGGTTGTGAAATAAAATTTTTCTTTTTCCAGTAGCATAAACAACATCCATGCTCAGACCATCTGTGAACATGTCTTAAACCAAGAAGATACTCCAGCCAGGCCCATCCAACTACTCGACTCATTCCCTCTGCATAGAGCATATATGTGGATGTAAGATATTGGGATGCAAACACATAGTCCAAAAAACTGGGATTAACACTATTACCCTCAAATATTTTTAGTTGCTGCTGATCAGGAATTATTTTAACTGGCAATTAACAACTAGCTAACTCATTTCCATTTCAAATATGATTAAGTGATTTAAAGCTGTACCCAAGTTAATCCAGACTTTCTAGAGCACCAAGTCTCTTATATGAACATGGCACCTTCAGTGGCAACAACCTCCACTATGTGCACAGCTAATGATAGGAAAATGTTTTCCGTTTTCCCGTGTGTTTTGTTGGGTCAAATCTGTTGTTTATTGAAGTTGCCATGTTAGTGATGTTAAGGAAGAAAAATCACATAATGGTGTATTTTTGACAGTAAATATGACTGAAAAATATGTATGATTAAGTTTACATTGATGTGGGGACACACACCTCTTCTAATAATGGGACCATTAATTTTGTTTAAAATAGATATTCAAATTTGACTATTTATTTAAATCTGTGTTTAACAGAATCAGAGTACCTGTCCAGGAAATTCCAGAAGTTCTTTTCTCTGTAGTTTTATTGTGCTACCTAGAAAGTCATAACAACAACAAAAAAGTCTTCGTTTACTTTGTGATTTATGGTTTACATTATTTACACTTAAAAGATGATTTATAGAATCTGCCTGTAAACTGGAAATTGAAGAAATGTGAGCTTTTGTGAGCCTAATGGCTCTTGATAGATTTCCAGTTGTAACACATATTTGCTTTCAGTTTTGTGCAGGTTACTGTATAGCATGCCCTTTAGCACACATGTCCAGAACAGAAATAACACTGAATTTCATGGTCACAGAGCCAAGCTGAGTGAAATCTCACTGCAAGGTACATTAGCACCATAATTTATGGGTATTAAAATTAATCATTTTCTTCTACTTTTCCTTTAGATATGTAGGATATGAAAGGCTTCTGGAAAAAAAAGGAGTTGTAATAATATGTTTGGGGTTCTACAGCTGAAGCATCTTTATATTTTTTCCTGATGAAATATTTGCTGCTTTCAATCACCTGGGGGACATTATCTTGATGAAGCCACTGAAATATGCTCCATCAGTCTCAAAGGGTTTTCCTAGCCTACTTTTCACCCTCTTCTTGCCAATTAAGCTGCCACATTATGTATGATAGTGAGGGTCACTTGTTTTTTCCAAGTGTTATTCTGAATTGGTGAAGATGACAGCAGCATACTGGTCTAGTGAATAATTAGAGTGTCTTAAACTCCCAAATCCCCACCTTGCACTGCCACATAGTAACTATTTTTAAGCTCAGCTCCTGTCTTCTAGGAGGCTACATGCATTTTTGCCAGAAAAACTCACTGTGGTATTCTGTGCTGCATGCCTATATTTTATACTAAAGACCTACCAGATAAAATAACTAGAGAGATGATGTTGAAAAATAGGAAACATTTGAAGTAAAAGAATATGCAACACAAGGCTTGCCTCTACAGAGTAAGATGCAACATTGCTCTAGGACCTCGTAGCATTATTTACGCTGTATCTCCTAAATATAAATTGGCAATCCTTCAGGTTTTGAATTTGCATACATCAGTTTAAACATGGTAAAAAGCCAATTCTTCTTAATGCTTTAAAACCATAAAGTAGTATTCTAATAATCCTAAAGCAGTAGTCTCCACTGCACTCAGAGTTTTATACCCAATGACAATTATTTGTTATTTTTTCAAATAACCATCCCAGAATTTCTGCAGAGCAGTTTTGCCCCTGCACAACCTCAGAACAAAGTGGAAGCAGAGAACAGCACAGGTCAGTACGTCTCCTGCAGTGAAAGACCTTTATGAACCTTAACCAGCCTTTCCTCCAAAAGGGAGACAAATATCCTAAATGCTCAGGTTTAATCCACTGCCCAAAATATTTAACAAAAAGGATTAAATGAAGAATTACTGACACTGAGTGAAGATTTTAGTGAAATAGCAGAGATGTTTCAGCTTAGCCAGCTTCCCTCACATAGCTATTAACAACGATCACCAAAACAAAGGAGAAAATGGTAGAGTAACAAAGGGATGAATAGTGACCTTCCTCCCTCTTTTGCCTCATTTTTCAAGTTGGAGCAATGATGCATCCTGTGCCCAAACTCCTTAATTGATCTCTCATTCTGTACAGAGCGTGAGATTAGATTTGCAATGTAGATCAAACATGTAAAACCAAAATAAAAAATATTAGCCACCAGGAAGTACTCCAGTAGCTACCAGTCATCTTTCTCTTTTAAAATGTAGCCACAGAAGTATAACTTCCCCCAACCCACCCTCTTCCTTGTTATGCTCTCTTCCTGAATATCAATTCAAGATAAAATGTAAGTTAATTATTGTTGGTTTACCCAGCTCTGACATAATAACATCCCATATACTGAGAGGATCGCTGGACTCTTATCTCAAATATAAGAAAATACCAATAATTTAATGGAGTAGTTCTTCTGGAGTGGATGCAGCCTGTGATTTGCTAACCAAGAGGCAAGAAACTTGTGCTAAGGCAGAGAACTGCAGGTCCCACTTGTCTTATGCCTTGGGTCATCACGATCTTTCAGCAACAAGAAATCACCTTCTTCTTGGCTCTACTGCAAGCAGGGTTATTTGTTACTTGCAAAAATTGCTGGAAGTGGAAAACAGATGGCTGATTTCACAAACAGAGAGATTCTGGGCATCTGACAGCAGAATTGCAACTTAAACCACGGTCTATGCCAGTTTCAAGCTATTGAGGGTTGCATGGACTCACCCAGCCCCAAATATGTAGACAAAAAGATCCTCTTAGCCTGTAGAATATAGCATACCTTATATTTTAGTGACTTTGCCCTTTCCCCTAGTACATGAAAATTTTTCAACTCAACATCCTTCCAATACGAAAATTTCAGCACTGGTTTCTATGTGTGAGTTTACCTTCTCTAGATAGCATCTCAGCTGGCAATTATGTTTTTGTTTCTTTCTCTTTTGTTTAATAAAATTTGAAAAAAATAAATGTGGCTACAATACTAAAACAGAGTGCAGGCAAAAAAACCCCACCCAAACCCTACAAACCCATATCAATGTTCATATGCTGGGTCTTTAAGATATTCTGAAATGGCATAGCAAGGGCAGTAGCAAGCAGGTAAGTTAGATATAATGTTTATTTTAGAGTTAGTGATAAATCACTGTGAGATAATAATGGGAGCATATGTCTCCAACAGCTTTTCAGAAAAGGTGTTCTATTCTAAACATAAACTAGTGGACTAAAGAGATAGTGAAGATTTATTTCCTCTTTCTTGGCAGAAATAGATTTCTTTCCTTAGCATATTAATGATGATATATTAAAAATGTTTACAAAATACCATCACTTGAAATTATGAAATGAATGTAATTAGATTGCCTACAAGCCCTTAGGGCTGTGAACACCAGCTTAAGCATTAGTGAGACAGATTGCAAGCCAGGATTCGAGTTGTTTCCCTCATGCTGAGGAGAAATGGAAACAGTAGTGCAACTGAGAGCTGTACCACTGCATGAAGTGTAAATCTGGAATATGGCAGGGAAGAAAACGTCCAGCAAAAGCGAGCACCAACCTAAAAACTCATCCCCATGAAGAGCATTGGTAACTTGCATCCCTGACCAAGGTTATCCTGGAGAACATCCACTATCATCTATTTGCTAAACAAAATTTGGCAGCCGTGCATATTTCAAACATATTAAACACACATACAGTTGGAGTAATAAATCTGTAAAAAGAAGGGTAGGATGTGCCAAGAACAGGAAGCTCCAAGTTTAAAATTGAGTTTGGTTTGGGGTTTTTTTTGGTATATACTCCTCTCAGTAAGTAATTTTCTTTATATTCTTCAAGTTTAAGTTGATGAAAATAAAGCTTATGAACCTGTGCTTCAGAGTCATCATGCAGCTTAAACAACTGATGCTCAAGCAGTTCTTTAAACATAGTCTCAGTCTTTCCAAAGATTTCCTAAAAGTGTTCTGCATTTCCAAAGAAGAATATTTTAGAAGCATCCAAAATTAACTGAGTTTTGATTTCCCTTTTCCAACTTGCCTATCTGCCTATACAGGATAAAGGCAATTTCCTGAATGCAATAACAACACCAGGCTGAAACTCTGAAAAATCCTTATGGCAATAATTACTTCGTTAAGGACTTGTCCTAGGTCTTGGGAAACATCCAGTGAGATTGGAGTTTCATATAAAAATTAGGTATGATAATGTAATGGAAGATTCTGTAACATACATATCCCAAAAGGGATTTGAATATGAATAAATTGTCAGTAAGAAGTTATAACTCTATAAAATCCCTATGGCAATGCATGGACTCATATGGTGAAGAGAAATAAAAGCCATGCTGAGAAGTTACCTTGCTTCTTGGAAATTATCCACCCAGTGAAATTTGGGGGTTGTGTAAAAGGTGTGTAAGAAAATGTAATTAAATGTAGTATAATGGATTACTCTATTACATGTTATAGGCTGAACAAGGGTCACATTTGCAGTGCAATGTGAATTTTCAGTTTCATATAGTAAGTCCCGACATAGATGAGCAGCTGAGTACTGCAGACAAACTCTCTAAACAGGAGCATACACTCCTACAGGAGTTACATTGTGTACCACAGGCTTTTCTACGCCCAGTACACATCAAGCAGGAAACACCTTCCTATGCATTTTTGAGAGGGTGCAAAACTCTACCCTTTCTCCCCTCGGGCCGCAGAGCTGTGTCCCTGGGCTGTCTTCTCCCATCATTCAGGGACACCAATAAAATGGGGTTATAGCAAGTTTGTGACAACTGCTGAGATACAGAAGACACATGACATTCTACATCCATCTGGCCAGCATAGTTCCCACCTGAAACTATTCATTACTGCAAAGCAGAGCATCTAAACAGAAGCACTGAACTTCACATGAAAAATTGCACACCAAATCAGAGTTTCTGTATTAGATGTGCTACTACAGACAGCCAGAAGACAAAAGCAGAATATTTCACCAGAGTCCAAAAACAAATTAGCGAATCTGAAATGTTCCCTCACAACCTGCATCACCAGTGTCTTACCTTATCCTGCTCCGTTTGGATGCACAAGAAATCCTTCCAGCATGTATCAGAGGGTCATCTAACTCAGCAGCCAAGTCCAGAACGTAGTTTCTTTGTGCTACTTGCTGCCACCTTCCTGAAATATTTTTACACTTAGTTAAAGCCTGCCTCAAAACCTGCAGCTCTCAGAACTGAGAGAGATAGGTGTACTGAGAGAAGTCCCAAAAGATACTTTCCAACTAGCATGGACACTTGCCACAGCACCCAGGGGAGGGCTTTTGCTGAAGAATTAATGCATCAGTCTAGAGTTAGTGAAAATGGAGCTGAATTAACATTAGTATTTAGAGGATTTCTCATGTAAACAGCAAAACTACAGGATGAGGGAGTCACTTTGCTGCTTTGTTAAATCAGTATTCCCTTTGAATCACTGTTTAAAATCCATCTTACTTTCCTGTACCTTTGTGGATTGCAGGAGCACTACACACTTTAACCATGGCACTGCATTTATTTTCTGTTACAGCAACGGTACCTTGTTGTCCGATATTCTCGTAAAAGAGTAAATTTCTGTCATCTATATAACTAACCTCAATGTGGCTAGAGAGAACTAAAAAGAACAGGAAAAAAAGTATCAGATTACTAGCAGAAGTTTAAAAACAAGCAAACAAAAACCTTACCAGTTTTAGTTCTTTGTAACTAAAGCATTCTCAGACTCTCCCAGGCATGTTAGAAACACTTAAAAGCACTTCCCAGATATCCAAGAAGTGTAAATTTTCTCTCCTATAAACTTAGCACTAAAGAAATGGAGCAGAAAAAGCTTGACATTACACTTTCTAATCATTTTTTTCTTACTTTAATATGAGGAGCACTTACCCCACTAAGTTCTCAAACATGAGTTTCTTGAGTTACTATTTCCTATTTGAGTTTATTTCAAGGACTGAATCCAAGGTGGTGAGTCTGGTTTCAGGTGTCAGCTCTTAACCTGTAATTAAGAGGATTAAGGTTGTAACTTCATCTCCATGGAACTTGTACAAAATCTCAATGCATCTGGTTTCAGAGAACAATCTCAAACAGCCATGCTTGCCACTTAGTACAGGTCCTGAGCCCTAATCACACTAAAACCAGATGGATGTGCACGCTCTGACCTGATAAGGTGGTCTGGCTGACTGAGACAGGAGAAGGCCACAGTGCTATGGCCTCTGAGATAGAGCAGTGGAAACAGTTTGTATTGAACAAACTGGGAAAATGTATTTGTTTAGCTGCTCCAACATGGAAGGAGATCCTCTTGCAACAACACAAATCTATCTAGTTTCAGATCAAGCAACTCTTCATTTCTGTATCATGCTCTTTTGAGGGAAGTAAGGACACTCACTCAGGGTACCACCACTTGACCATGTGCTTTCCTCAGGTGACTGTTTCCTGCAATTCATGTTTTCCTGGGCATAACAATTCAGCTTTGGCAACTGTGGAGTTTCAGGGCTCAACCCTAGGGCTCATCCCTAGGGTAGCTCAGTCCAATATATGCTGCCTCTTGTTGGAAGTTCTTCACTTTCCATCTTTGTACATCAGGATGTGTTCAGCCATCTCTTGTACCCTCCTAGAAAGGCAAGAGGGCTGGGCTGATCCAGGGCTCTTGGCAGCTCAGCTGCTGTTAGTCTCCTTTGCTCTACTTGGAAATTCATGCCTCTTTGTGCTTTGGAGTACTCAGAATTAGAATATCAAGTGAGATGTGGAACCACCAGACAATAGTTATCTCCTGCTGTGTATGGAATGGAGTAGCAGCAGAAAATACTGAAAGCAGGTCATCTTAGAATAACCTTACTGTTATGGTTTGATGCTTTCCTGGGAAATATTTAATTCTTGCATTCCAACAATGCAACCTAACTTAATCTCCAGTGAGAACTTTGTATCTCCTGATTTACAGGATTAACAACAAAAAAAAAAGGAGAGCTCTTCCTCCATTTTGAGAGTTTCAAATGAAAACATGGCCAGTCAGAAGTATCAGAGGACTTAAAAGTACCACAGAGCAGAGTGTTTCAGTTCACCTGGAAAATCTATTTTAAGAAATAAAATAATTTACAAGAGCATAAAAAAATACCCTCCCCCCCAAGGGAGGGACATGAATTACAGTTACAACATATTTATATCCAAATTTGAAGGATCCATATAGAGGAGCTCTGTAAGCAGACATCTGTATTTCCTAGCCTTTTGATACATATGTTTGATCAGAGTTGTCTCTTTTCTCGTTTTGTGTTCCAATGCTCCTCTGAGGCTACTCATGTACCAGACTGGCTTGAAGTGGTACATCTGTTCCTTCATTATGCTCTGCTCAGGTCTTTAAATACCTGGAGCAAACCCCAGACTCCAGATTTACCTGCTATTTTAATATAGCTGAACTATCTTTTCTCTACTTGGCAGTCACTGTTATTGCACAGGCTGTATAGTTGAAGATCATAAATTTTTCTTTGTGCCCAATAAATGCATTCTTTCAATAGGCTAATGCTTGTATCCTGCAATTATTCCAAACAGGTGGGCACTCTGACACTTGCCATTAGCCAGCCCACAACACACAAATGTATTGATCAAGGCAAAGATGCACTTCTGACTTGTGCTAATCAATGTATCAGTTCTCCAAGGGTTTTTACAGTGTAATGAGCAGGAAATATATATACCACTGCTAAGTTTCTCTCTCTTCAGGGAGTAACTGAGTGCACTTATAGAAGAGCTGATGTACTGATTCGCAGTAAAGTGAAATGACATCTCCAAATAAAAATTTAATCTTAAGTATGTATGTAAAGTTTTGAGGAAGACTGATGGGAAAACTTGCAAAGTTTGCAGAATTATAGGACTTAATATACAGCTATGGACCTCCTATGCAATTGTACTTTTTACTGTGAACTTTCCGAAGTTAACCAGAGTTCAACCTGCTTTTAGACCCCCTCTCCTCAAAGAAGCCAAATGATGCCTCAGGAAGTGGTTTTTTTTAATGAGGAATTAGTAACTTCTCTTCCCAATAAATGTGCTCTTGAGCTCTTAGCTTTCAGAGGTGATATTCTCAAACTCTGTATTAGTGACTGATCTTTAATTTACCACACTTTGCCTTCAGTATTGGTAGCGCAGCTCTGTGTTAACAGTGTCAAGCAACAGTCACACATTGTCTGTTTATTTACTAAAACGAACAAGTCAGTTCTCTGCACACAGTCATGAAACCAAAGCTTGCTGAAGACTGGCATTGTAATCACACTGCATTCAAATTTACAGTTAAGATTGAAGACCTCTTATTCACATTAGATTTGTTAAGCTTCTCTCCACTGGTTCTTTCATTCAATGTTCAGAGAATTACACAACTTATCTCCAGTCAGTGGCGTGATTTGTCACCTTCAGTAAAGTTTGATGTGCTGTTTCTGGAAAAGCAGCAGATAAAGGGCTTTAATAAGCGGCACTCAGAATTCTGAGTCAGTGCAAACCAGCATAGACTCTGGGGGAGGTCATGAAGAGTGTCTAAGGTTACCTAAGGTTTAAGTAGCACAGCAAAAAATGGCATAGAGGGAAAAAAATCTGCTAAGAACTTTTGTTTACAGTGAACCACTTAACCTGAAATAGATGATAAAAAGTATACTGCAAGAAATCCCTGCAGTTTTTACTGTAGTCTCATATTCTGCTCATAATGACAGGATGGGAAATCAGTAACTCTCTTTTTTCTGGATCTTAAAGTCCATACACCAAATACACTCATTGGGTTCTTAAGTATCTCTGAACCAATGGTAACCACACCAGACATTTTTATAAAGTCTTTTGATACCTGCATGCTTATACCAGTTTTATGTAAAAACATAACAACACTATCACTAGCTGACCCATTTCTCATGGCCTACTCTTTTCAGGGGGCAAAACTCCTTCTGAGAGGCACAAAAGGAACCTAGGAATTCTTAATCTCAAAATTGAATGTGTAATCCACCAGCACAGCATGAGTCATATATTTTAATGCCTAGTGTACACAGGCATAAGTGTACAACTGCAAGCAGTTAATGGGTTTACTCTTTTAATGGAAGAAGTCGGCAGCTAATCTGAGGGCCTGGAGTTCAAGCACTACCCATGACCCAACTTAAATTATTGTTTTATTAAGCAAAGACTTAAACATGATTGATATAGTGTAAGCTATTTAATCTGCCATTATAGAATGATTAGCATTCATCCATCTGTTCTATAATCAAAGATGTTAATAAAGTTATGAAGATAATAGTATAACAAGTGTTTTTACTAATCCCAAGTTGTTGGGATAGTTCTCATCTGGGAGCAGTGAGGGACACAGCAGGGGTAAGAGTCCATCTCTATTAGGAGTGATTAGCACAACTTTAAGCTATAATTGCTTGGGTACATTGACACAGGAGACTGCTACCCAGCCATTAAATATCCTTAAGAGGATGATCTTTTGTACCAAAAGGTCCAGCAGTTTTTCTGACTTTCTGACAGTTGGGAAGTTTATCTCCACCAAGTGCCTAAAGGGTGACTCACACATACAAAATACTCCAGAGGTGGCTGACAATTTGGAAAAAAAAAAAAAATAAAAGGTTGATACAACATCTTTCATATCATATTTCTCTAAGGGGATGCCCAGCAGTTATGTGGCATGAAGGTTTTACTGAGCTGAAGGCACCTTGTGCAGCCTACTGCACAGTCACCCTGGAGAATCAAGGGCAGCCCTGGCTGTTTGGCATTGCCACTGGCAAATCAGCTTGAAATAAATCTGTGGAAAACATGTGACATCTCAAGGGAATGTCTTCCTCCCTTGAGTCTGAAAACCATGGTATACAGCCACAGCATGCCATTCTTGGGTGCCTGCCAGGAGGAGCTCCAGGCAGGAAAGGTCTGGCAGCTCATGGGTATCTACTGATAAAGCAGCAAAACAGTGACACCTCATCCCTCCCACAGGGATGCTCGTGCTCTCTCTTCCTCAGCCATGTCATCCTTGCAGTTAGTTTGCCTAAACATTCATAAAAAGTACGCCAAGGTCTAGAACTCAGGAAATCCCTCTTTTCACCACACAGATACACAAATAAAGGATTCGAAAGGTAGAACTGGTATCTTAAGATATCAAGAATTGCATTTGCAAGACTGTGAGTTTGCAGAAAGTTGTCAACACAATGTGCAGACAAAAGGGTTTTGACAATCTTTTCTGGATACTGAGTTTAATGCCCAGTTTTGATTTCTGAGAAGAGCTGAAGATGCACCCAAAGGTGCTACTGCAATTTAGCCAAACTATCAAATGAAGAAAACACCCCTCAGAGGGCTTGGAAGCTCTAAATAATCATGTCTTTGTAAGTGATCCACCTTAACAATCACATTCCACACATTTTGATTTCCTTAAAACTCTAGTTTCTGGTGAACTGGATGGACCTTCTTCTCATTTTCCATTTAAATTTTAAATTGGCCTGAAATTAGTATTTTTCTATTTAGCACAATTTTTAAATGGAATATTATTTCTCTTTTTTTTTGCTATATGCAAAGCTGGAATCATATATCTTCCTCAGCTTTATTATTAGTAGGCTAGACAAACCTTGTGCACCTGGAGCTCACCCATGTTCTGAAATATAACCTGCAGAAACATAGAGGGAGCCCTGAACATTTACATCTTCATACATCTCTTGCATTTGTGGCTTAAATTTGTACATGCTAACTGATTGGAGTTCTCTCACTTCATCTGATGTTTCTGATGGAATTCCAGATTACATCTAGAGTTCTTTTTAATGTTGCATTTAATTTTATTTCCCTAAGTTCTGACTATATAATAGTCCAGCCATGTTCCAAACCATCAGTGCCTTCAAAATTTTCAAATGTGATGCAAATTAATACATCTGTTTTGTGTGGAGGTAGTCATCAAAATATTTTTAAGCCCTTTGTATTTGATCAGCCTTTGAACCAGTACCCTCTTTCCAAGAACTTTCCCTTTCAGCTCTGCTAAATATCTACTCTTTAGCCAGTTTCTTGCTCATATTATTATTTTTCCAATGCTTTGTTGGCATTTCTGAGGCACTTTACCAAAACCTTAGCTGAACTGCTGCTTCAAAACCTTTTACTCACAGTGCCACATTCTACTTTTTAGGCTTTTTACCTTCAGGGTTCTCAACTTTTCATAAGACTGTATTCTACTTCTTATGCATTAACCACCAGAACTGAAGGAGAATGAAAAGGCAACAAAAGCACACTCATCCAGGAAAAAGAAAAAAAAGTCAGGAAATATTTATTCTTTCTTCAAAATTATGAAGATTTTAGAACTTAAATACAAATGCTCAAAGTAAAATGTAGAAATAAGGAAAAATAAATAAGATATAAAATTAAGACATGTAAAATAGAAATATTAAATCTAGAGTCATCCAGAAACTTTTCCAGTGCCTTTCCAAAATTGCTTCCCTCTGTTCATGTCCTTATAGACATTAATGAGTTTCAAACTTTTTATTCAATGTTCCTAAGGAAGAACTGAACAGAAGCTGAGCCAGGACTACAGTTAGTTTTGACATCTTATTTACTCAATAGTGAGATAACTTTCAAAGATAAAATATCTGTTTTAGTTTTCCTTCTGAATAAGTAAGTTTTGTGGGTTTTTTCCTACTTACCTCCTTTCCTGTTTGCAAGCTGCATCCATAAATGCCACAATGAAGGTTTATCTCATGGGCAGAGAATCAACGTTCATGTGTTTACCTACAAAGGGAAAAATAAAGGGGAATTGGTTTACTGTCTTTTCTCACCAACTGTGGAATCAGCAAATAGGCCTTACTTTATCAAAAAGTCAAGTATATTTAGAATTGCATACTTAGCTTAGTTTACATTTTAAGTCACACTGGTAACTGTTTTGCTACATTTGGAAAGCATCTCTAAGCTGCAGGTTCTTGACATAATTGTAAAAATTAAGCCTTTCTATTTGTAAACAAGTAAAACCGGACAACTGCAATATAAGCAAAATATTTCCCTCTTTTTCCTTCCCTACAAAGAATAGCAAGTACTCAGATCTGCATATGTATCAAAGAAATAAACGTCCATGGATTGAAGTGAATGCAAGAGAGGGGGTAATATGACACCTAGTTCAGATTAAACAAAAATGCTGCTGTGGTACAGTGTTGTTTCTACTGCTTTGACTGCTATAGAAAAGACTTGTTTAAGAGGAAAAGGTGCTATATGCCATAAAACTGCAAAGCCATCCTACACTGCCTTTGCAAGCAGGTGGTAATGTCAATCACTAGGTCTATACACAAAATCTGCCATGAATTGTCTCTGCAGTTAGATGTTGTTGCTTCAGCAAAATGAAGATTTGTAACACACTACATCAGGTCTAACTTAAACTCTGTACCTCCTTGTAGAAATAACCCGACACAGGAGTGTAGCCTGCATTCTGTATCACCCCTGCTAAAGCTTTCTGAAGGTCTTATCCATTTGCCTCATCGCAAAAATCATGAAATGTCAAGTGTTCTCTGTGTCTCCGTGCACTGAGTTACGGTCTGGATTAGAGCCTGAATCCAGAAGATGATAAGTAGTCTCATTGCTGCCCTGTTTAGACAGTGTGAGATTGAGACCTTTTGTTTCAGCCCTTCCATAAAACACAGAAATAAATGGAGCAGTTTATTCTGCAAAGATCCTTGAATTCCCAGAGCTTTCTGCATCATCCCTGGGGTAAGTATCACACCTACTCCCTGCAGTAATGTTCCAGCCTTAAAGATTTGGGCTGAGCTGGAGCAGTTAAGACTCACAGACCTTTTCAGTGTTCGTGAGTCAGTCAAGGTGGCAACTTAATACCTTTTCTAAAAAGCCAGCTGGCCAGGTAAAATGCCTATATACTGACAAACCAGAGTACTGTGGCCTCCTAAAAATCAAATTACACTCTTAACAGTGATCAGGAGCATATGATTAATTGTAAACTTGAGGTTTACAAAACAGTCAATGGTAGATATTGGTAGTCAACCTGTTCCCATTTCTTGATCTTTCAGCAGAAGAACTTCCCATTGCAGTGCATTATAATATGGGAAATAAATGTAATCCCTCTATCAAGACAGCTGCATAAACATGTCAGAACCACTCTGAACAGGAAAAATTGCTAAGCAGGTCACATTATAAAAACTAAATATGGGACCAAAACACTGAACACTTTGCAGAGTTTTCACTTCATTTTATGAAAGAGATTAACTGGATTCAAGGTGGGCTTGCAGACAGGCTATTGTAAATTGGACCAGAAATCATCAGCCACCTACAGTCTGAATTTGACCCCATTATATTAAACAAAGAGCCCTGAGAAATAATTGAGCTGGGAGCTGCACAACAGCCTAAACCCCTGCTGGCCGACAGTGTCCAGCAGAGAATAAATGAACCCACCACTAATGGTAGTCAACAGCTTCTTCAGAAGACTGAACTTATCAGCCTCTAAAGAAAAAACATTATTCTGCATAGTCCTTAAACAACCAACACGATGTAGAAAGCTGGCCAAATTCTCAGCTCCTGTAGATTGCTAAAGCTCTTCTGAAATCAAAAGACCATTGAGAATTTAGATTTTGACCTTGTCGATTTTCCTTACCAAAACTAGTATGTGAAAAGAGTAACAAACAAGCTCCAACATTTTTCTGTGTGTAGGACCTCGCATTGATAGATAGGAGGATCTCTCAGCAGTCTGGGTGACAGAGTCCCAGAAGCACTGATGCACGATTATCATACGTTATCATGCACATGGGCTGACTGAACAGGTGTGCTCCTCCCCAGGTGAACGTGTAGGTCTCTAATGTGCCAATAGCTCATCAGAAAACAGTCACAGGCTCTGAAGTTGGTTCTTCCCCAGTGATGGCAACTGTTGGAGAGATGGAGGCAAGATGAGGTTTTTTTCACTTTTGCATTTTTAACATAGTTGAGCATTAGGTAGTTCCTGTTCTAGAATAAATAGTGTAGATTCCCTGCTATGTGTTTTACAGGCATAATAAGGAGTACTGTGAATCCACAAACATAAACTTGTTGGTGACTTTCTGGCAGTGGTCACTGTTATCAGCTATAGTTGGTGACATTCATGCTGCAAGTTAATGAAATAAAAACAAGCTTCATACCTAAATTAGTTGGAATACAAAGCCCAGCGGAGCTGTGGAGAAAAGAGAATTAAATAAGCCATGCCCCACTTAAACTCCCCAGCATACTATGATTTCTCTCTGAACCTGCCACCTCTAAAAAAATGTTTCTGTTTTTTGCAGAAGTCAAAGGAGCAGGTAATTAGACCAGAACCTGAAGGTTCTTCCCCAAGCCAGGCCTGACCTGATGCTTCCATGGTACTCAGGCAGCTTCCCCTGGGGCAGGACAGGCACAGAGCCTGGGTGACACTGCTCTCTGCTGAGCTCTTGGCTACAAACAGGGCAAATCCTTCTGTCTAGTCACATACAATGGTGGGGAGGAGGTTCTCCCTTCCCACCTGGGGCAGTTTCAAGCTTCACTCATTCCTCCACAGAGGCCTGAGCTGTCTGCAGGGCTTGGCTTTTACTGGTTTTATACTGGGCAAGAGAGTGGCCAACACAGAAATCGTAGCTAATCCATAGAAAGAGCTTGTACTTGCTGGGAGTGTCTTGCATTTTGTGAGAAACTTGGTTTATATTTAAACTCTCACAGTGAACGTGTTTTATTTGACAAATTGGTCAGTTAAGGTCTTCTCAGGTTCTTCCAAGTGCCCTTCTGAGTACTGGAACTTGTGGAGAAGGTCTGAATCTCAGCACAGTCTGATAGAGAGACAGTGTATCATCAGCAGCATGTATACAGGGTACACTGATAATTCTGGTGCCACGTAGAAGGTCAATCTGATTAGAACTCTTTTGCCATATCCTGTGTTTTGTCTTTTTTTCTTGCAACTGATCAAGGGATCTCAGAATTAATTAAATCTCTTGATGTACTTAGACAGCTTCTGGAATAAGTGGTAAGATGTTAGAGATACTGAACTTGTTCATTTGATTTCATCTCTGTAACCTGAGCTCCAATTTAATGCTGTACTTCTACCCTCTTGAAGATTAATTACTGCATGAGTTAGCAAGTCATCTCACCAGCTTTCATTTGTGAAGAGTGTAAGTCAGTAGAAATGTAATTCAGGTATTACTCTGGCTTTGTACATGACCAGTGAAAATACAAAGATTCAGCAGTTAAATATATTTAACACTACAACACTCTTTTCTTGAAGCTGACTCTAGGGCCAACTGAAGCAGTTGGTTACAGGTGAAGGAATATGACTATTTAAATTCTGCTTTCAGTTCTCTCAGTATAGAGAAACTCAGCCACAACTCCCAGTATCAGAGTAGTTTTCGGGGTTTACACTTGTTTTAGTGAAGAGATTTTTTAGATTAATTTTTTTTTAAAACATACCATGGCTTTGTAGAAATACCAGCTTTAACACTGGCAGGAGAGTCGCAGGACTGGTTTTAAAGTTGTGGCATGTGACTGTCCTGCTCCTGCTGGCTCTGCAGTGCTGTGGTGAAGCAGGTCTGAGCTCCAGGGTACCAAGGTGTCCTATTCACTCACCTCTGCTCTGGACCCTTCATCTCTCTAAATAAGATGAGGTAAACAGAGAACTCGGTGAGACTCCATGTTTTTATAGCTTTGCCATAAGGACTCTCCAGCAAAAGGGACCAACTGGCATCAGGCTTTTGTCTGTGCCAGAAATAAAATTCTGGTAGCCAAAGACAGAGCAACAACTTGAAAATATAACAAGGTAGAGACATAGGATAGGAAAGCAAAGCAGTGCAGACAGACTCTTCAGTTTAAGAGTGACACATTCAAGAAGCTTTAGGTTGTTGGACTTATTTGAAAAGTTCATGGCCAAAATAATATTAACTCTAATTTCTCGAGCACTCAGAGAAGCATATTTTCCCATCAAAATGAAATTGATTAATCTCTATCCATTTTCAGAACACCATAATAGGTGCAAATCTACCCTCAAACATAGCTGAGGTTTTAGATTGTCTTGGTTAATGCATTTAAGTCCAGCAAGCTCAAGCACTAGCCACACGGAGAAAGATTCAGAAAGATGTTACATGCAAGCCCAGGAAAACCTATGTCTGCATTGCAGCTTCCACAAAGGTCCTTTCCTTACTTCCAAGAGCAGAGGTAGCTTTGTAGACAACTGCTCCTCGTAATCTTGACACTTGTCACATTTATATCTCATGGAACAAAAACCCCTCCAAACCTATGGTTCCTGATGTGCAGAAACCCGCCTCAGCCTTAGTGGGCACTTGATTTGCCATGGAAACACTTACCCATCTCTAGATCACTGTAGTTCTGACATTACTGTCAATATTGTCATTGCCTCTTGCAATGCTTTCTAACCTGGTTGTTCTGCTAATGGCACCAACATTCCCACCCTCAGTGTGTGACACACAGTACTTACACAGTCTGTGCACAACACAGACAACAGTTATGCTTTCCAAGAAGGTCTTGTCCCAGGAGGGCCAAAGGTGGCTTCTCAATTTATACCCTTAGGGTTAATGGATTTTTCCAAGGGATTGTTACCCCCAGGATTCAATCTATGCATTATTTCTCCATACAGCTTTAAAAGGATTGCTTACAACACCATTAAGAGCCCATAGCAGTTGCCTCCAGGAATACCATGACTGTTTTCTTAAGGCTCCTTTATGTTCCTTCAGTTATATACCCTAGAAATGCATCCAAGCACAAGCATCACTGTCTGCTTTAGCAGAGCACCAGATTGTCTGTTACATGCAACAAGTCTTGCATTAATTCAGATGTCCATCCCTTATCTTGACATCTGAAAATGGCACTTTCTGGCAGCTTCCCCTTTGGTATTGTCTTTCTTCTAAGGATGATGTATAGTGGCAATTTTGCTTTATCTGCTAAGACCACCAGCAAAGTGACAAACCTGGGTTTTTTCCATTGGCAGTGTTTTTGATAAGTCATTTGGGCTGCTTTAATGCATGGTAATATGATGTCTAAAAAATCCCAATTTATGTCTAAATTAAAAAGGGAATGTCTGAATTGTAATTGTGCATTTGTAAATATTTGTAAATTTTCTATATTGCTGCAAAATATTTTCATATTTTAATGTTTTATCATATAGTTAAAACAAACTATCCTAGCGTTGTATTACATCTAACATCTTGAGTATTACACCATTTTTACATACCTAAAAATTCATGGTTTGACTGTCGGTTCAGCAAGATCTGTCCTGCAAAGTAATTTTGAATTGTGATGGGAAGCCTGAAAGGACCTCCTACTAAAACTAATGAGAAATTTTTCTTAGAAATTTCCTAATCTGAATAACCCGTTCAAAAATTAATTAGTAGTACAATAATAATTTTTCTTCTTTCTTTAAAACTTTTAGAAAGAAATGGTCATTAATCTACTTAGAAGTTTTCATATTTCTCATACCATAAAACATAAGGCTTCCAAAGCCTCTTCAAAAGGCCTGGAACTGTACCTTAAGGTACTCAGTGGCAATGGTAATCGAGATGTTTCAGAGACAAAGGAGAAAATGACATACATTATAAAATATAAACTATATTATATGCAAGCTAGAGTAAGCAAGCAGTAGAAGGTGTTCACTCTGTTCTCACCTTTGAAGGAGCCAGTGGCTCAGAGCAGCTGCTTTGGCTGCTTTTGTTTGTCACATTGAAGAGGAAGAGCAGGAAAGCAGCAGCTCTCAGAGCTTCTCCTCCCTGGGGTAAGAGGTGGAGGCTAATTAGAAAACCTTGCTAGTAAGTGGCTACACTGGAGTAGCTAAAAAAGATGTCTGTCATTTTTAACTGTCTTAATAATGCACCTTCTTATTTCATCTAACACTTGCCTGTTTTTGTAAATCTGTGCTTTCAAATGAAAAAGAAATCCTATAATGTAAAATCTCATCTAATGTTGAAACAGATACAGTATTTAATACTCCCAGTGCTGATATCCTTAAAACTGGGGTACAAAGCTACTCCCTCAGTATCCAGCATCCTGGCGTATTCCTTCAAAGACTTAAGAAATGAGAAGACTAATAGGTCTTTTCCCCTGAACGATATAGCCCAGTTTATGGGCTGGAAACATGTCAAAAGAAGCTTTTAGCTGCTGTCATCACACATTGTTATGCTATATGATCTCCCTCCTGGTCTGCAGTGTGCCCCTTGAGCTAAGGCAGAGAAGACTATTACAATTCTTTATCTTCCTCAAGAAAAAAAGAGAAAACCACAGTCCAGCACTATGTTCTTGTTCTTCCCCAGCCTGGCAGCTCCTTTGCTTCTTGCTTTGGTGCCAGGTTAACTAATGATACTTGTTCCCTCAGGTTAAGGGGATCCACACAGCTCCATCCAAGGGTCTTCTGACCTTTATTAAAACAACACATTTTTTACAGGGGCCAAAGCAGAACTCATTGTTTGGTCACCATATTAAATTGTTTATGTGTTTTTGTTCATGGTTTCACCTTTCAGGCCCAATACTCCCCAGGGGTTTGCAGAGCTTACCTGAGATTGTTCTGATGTCTTCTTACAGCATCTTTCACTTAAATTTATAACCAGACACTACTTACAGACTTGACTTCTGAAGACCAGTAGCTTCCATCAGCCAGAAAAATGATCTTAATACATTTTTTTGTCTTCTCATTCCAGTAAAGAACTGAAAAAAAATAGTTAAATATCTGAATTTTCTATCTATATTTTTCTGTTTAAGTGTCTCACTTTCTGTCATTTTGTGTCACAAGTTGATAATAATAATAACAATCAGAAGGCATCTGTATTAGGCATCTCCATACCTGTCTTTTTGGAAAGTTCATATTTTGATATGGACCCAAACTTTGCACCCAAGGCCCACAGCTAGGAAATGTGAGCAGGTTTTGGAAAATTAAGCAGTGCCGTGACAACGAGCATCAAATTAGATTGTCCTGGAAACTGTAGCAGCGATGACTTCAGCATGTTTAAAGGTGTGAGGTTCTCAAGCACAGACAAAAGCCAAGGCTGGAGGAAGTCATCCAGCCTAGCTAGAGCTGAGTAAAGGCAGGGTCCCAACCCTGGAGCTGAGATCATTGGGAAAGCTGACTTTCCTAGTGCTGTTACTCCCTTGCCCGCCTCCACATCTGACACAGAGGTGAGGTGACAGCCAAGCCACCCAGCACAGTGAGAGCAGAGGCCAGAGAAAGATGTAGAGGGGACTGCAAAGGCTGTGAACAGCAGAATGATGTGAGCTGGGGGGAGCCCCATCCCACTCCAGCAGACACTCCAGACGCCATTCTAAAAAACTGGAACCACATTACAGGATACACCCTGCAAGTATCTGCACTGTCCAGTCTTTCAGGCAAAGAGCCCGTTTCCCCACGTGTTTTAGGCTCAATTCATCTATATGTGATAGGAAGTGCTTGCCATCAGGACTGCCTAATGCTAGCATGGGAGCACTGGACTCGTGTAGGGGAAGGGCTCCAGGACTCCTCCCTACAAGGCCAGTACTGTCTGGATGGGATGTCTTTAGGTGATTGCAGTTGAGAAACACTTGTATTTTAATAAGGAAAGAACTACACAAGTTGGCACAGTGGGAGTTTTGCCTGAAGTCCGAGAGACTGAAGGTCCTCAGAGTGCAGGGTGTGGTCTGCCCCACAGCCAAAGCTCAGGGGAACTGCTCAGTAGTTAACAGGTACAGTTGGGAAGGCTCTTAGGCACCTTTTTTTGGCAAACAAATACGTCCCCCCACCCCCTCCCACTTAGGCAACACAGCGCATGGCTGTTTTTATTATGTTTCTGTCACTTCACATAGTCTAGCTTTACTTCAATAATAAAAATATAGAAATATAATTAGCATCTTTGTTTCAAGGCACTGAGTTTTTAAATAACCATGTGTGACAACCGTTATGGCAGTGAAATCGTTAAAATCATGTAAATACTTAAACCATGTAGGCCTGGGAGATTATAGTTTCATTAGAGAAAAGGCTATAAAGTTAGACCTAGGTAATTACCTTTCCCATTAATGCTTGAAAATTCTTTGCTCCACTGAGAAGTGATTGTGGTGCATCATGCCTTCTGTGCTTTTACATTCAAACTGCAGGAGCTTTTATTTCATCAGCACAAACTGCAAGGAAACAGCGGCAGCCTTCCAGGTGTACTTTGCAAATTGGGGTTTAAATGTGGAACACATCAAATTAAAATTCAATATTAATTATTTTGTCTTGCTAGGAGCCTGAGTAGTTTAAAGCAGCAAGGGTAATTGTCTAACTCATTGTATGTGTCTACAGCGAACTTAATCATTATGTCAGCTTCCTAATAAAAGGTTATTATAGAAACAAAGATCCCAATTTTACATATGGTAGGCAAGGGAGAATTCGAAGAGCTAGTCTCCAAGGTAGACTTGAGGTTCTTGACAAATGATGCCCATGCTGTGATCAGATACTTAACAAGAAATCTCGTTATTAACTAGGCCTGTACAGATAATTAGCACTTGAGCTTCAAATTTTAAATCTGGCTTGAGATGTATAATTTATCAAAAGCTCTAGCTCACTGTCAAAGTCCTATAATAAGGCAGTGTTATTGATGAATTGAGATTAAGAGCAGATTGAAGAGAAAATTAGGCCACTGGTTAGTCTGAAAGGTCTGATTTCAATATTTGCAGTACTAATTTGGTATTATTTTGGTAAATGGATGTGGTCCCCAAGTGCTACACAGTATAAAAGAATAAACTGTAAGTCATTATTCTAACAAAAAAAGTATTGTTTACCGTATGCTGAATTTTGCAGCACTAGCAGTCTGCTTAATAAGCTTCTTTACAGGATAAGTGTACCTGTTTTTATTGCATTAATTTATTATAACACATAGAGAATGCTGGGTTTTTATTCAGGGTTAGAAAATGTAGCTTCTTTACATCAAAGATTATATTACATTAAACTAAAGATGATCATGTATGCCAATCCCCA
This sequence comes from Sturnus vulgaris, assembly GCF_052056855.1. Taxonomy (NCBI): domain Eukaryota; kingdom Metazoa; phylum Chordata; class Aves; order Passeriformes; family Sturnidae; genus Sturnus; species Sturnus vulgaris. Next base: position 19,909,223 of record NC_142249.1, on the reverse strand, counting down.
GTTTAGCTATTTTATATTTTTGAATTTTCTTTGAAGCATTCTTCCCATCAGAATACAGATAAGTAGCATTTCACATATTCAAGCTACATAAAAAGAGCAATCTTTTTTTAATGATTGCCAGTAGCAATTCATTGCAAGTGGTTCCAAGGAAAAAAATGAAAGAGTGACTGTATGAAATCTATCTACAGTAAACTGCAGCTGCAGAGGTGTTAGATACACATTCATGACCCTTAGCATACTAAATCTTTTTGATACACATAATAAAATGACATTTAGGGCAATATCTGATATCCAGAATTATGTTGGGTAAAACACAATGTTGGGACAAGTTCTGTTTGTTTTTCTCAGGGTTTAATTCCTCGCTGAAGCACATGGATCATATCAAAAAGATGCTGGTTTACTGTATATCCTATCAAATATTTATCAAGTGCAACTGTGTATCATAGCATATATCTTATATATCACATCAGTATCCTCCAACAAAATAATAATGTCAGTGCGTGCCTGTTTCCAGGAAAGTTTGCACCGACAATCCCCTGTAACCCGTTATTGGCAGCAGCTCCTTTCCTCTCAGTTTCCAGCTGTCCAGCGGGGGATGCCAAGTCACAGCAGGACCTGAGGAGTGTTTGTATTCAACTGTGGCACTGAGCTTTATGGAGATTTGCCTTGTATATTGTGCACTTGCAGACAAGCGGGATTTCCAGGACTCAGCGGGGGCTCCCCGGTGTTTATGCTGAGGTGGTTTGCTGGTTGGCAAATTGCTTTGGGCCAGAAACGTGTGACAGAAGAAAATGTATTGCATTAGCTTTTCTATCAATAACATCTTAACACTGACTTATAACACAATTGCTTTCATGCTGATCCAGCCTCCTAATTTTAATTTTAGGACTGATTGAATTTTGCAGTCAGGCATCTTTGGCTATACTGGAAAGAAAAGCCTTTTCTTCCTTACTTAGAAATAATATGCTATTAAAACAAAAGCAACAAAAATATAAACAACTTCTACCTCTCTAATGTGTCTTTGTCTAATACATATTTACACAAGTTTTGAAAATGTTTAATCTTTGATATATACATTACAATAATTTTAAAAAGACTTTAAAAAATTTATTCTTTTAGCTGTTACTCAGCTGTACATACTAGAGTATCATTTTGTAGAACTGCTTGAGTTTTAAATTTGTAAAGGACCCTAAAAAGGAGGGTACTGAATTCTCAGCAGACAGAAATGCTAATATATACTTTTGTGCAGCTTTTCATTCAGTCATTTACATTACCAACTCACGTATTATGGGCTGATCCTGATCTTGTTTATGCTGATCATACTTCTGAAATTTGAGATCAAGAGACTCTCCCAATTGAACTAAGACTTATATCGGTCTAAGATGCAAATCTGAAGATCTTTAGGGATAATTTAAGATGAAAGTGACCAATAAGCTCCAGTTTACTGTTAGTCAGAAAAATAATTTAGGAAGTATTTTATAACTTTAACTTATATTTTCAAGCATACTCAAAGATAAAAAAGACTTAGATATTTCAGAATTTGGGAGAAAAAAGTAGTAAGTATATGCCAAACAGAAACATGGGGCATGTCTCAAGGCTCTGTCAGTTTAGAACCTTGGAACTCCTCAGATAAGGCTGCTTTCTAATAAGTTTAGCTTGGAAGTCCTTTCACATGAAACATTCACACAGCTAGTAAGGGGAGCTGCACAAAAAAAGTAGTGGTAGAATGTATGTTTCTATACTTGATTATAGTCATATAGCAAATCTAATAGCAATATAACACTCTTCGTGAATTGAGGTAGGAAATAACAGCTACCCAGCGATCACTGAGTAAAGAATGGAAACGTTCATAATACGATACCTGGCACTGTACACTGCCTCATTAAAAACAAATGGGTTTTGTACCCAGGTGGTTCATACTGCTGTTCCTGCATCTCCTTTTTAAGTGATTTGGTAGTGCTGATGTAAATGCCATTGGTGTATGAAGAGTAGCACAAAAGAGAACTGGGCTCGAGGATTCCTATCGACATAATTACAAACTGTGACTACTTAGTGCAGTGCGGCACAGGAAAACGGGATTTTACCAAGACCAATTCCTTCAGCTAGCCTAGGCACACTCAATGCTATAGGTATTATTGCCATCCCAGTTACAAAATTGCGGGTCGCTAGAAGAAAAGCAGAATTGTGCCTTTTCTGCGTTACCCCTCAGCTGAGGCACCCGGAGCTGCCTTTAGGAGCTCAGGAGCGGGGCACAGGAGGCAGGGGCCGGCGGGCGCGCACCGGGCGGAGGGGAGCCCGGGTGAGGGGCAGCCCGGCGGGGATGGGGTCCAGCGAGGACGGCACCCGGCGGGGACGGGGTTCAGCGGGGACGGGGTCCAGCGGGGACGGAATCTAGCGCGGATCGCGCCCGGCGGGGATGGCGCCCGGCGGGGATGGCGCCCGCGGTCCCGGCCCGCCCTGGCGCGCGGCCGCCGACAGGGGGCGCGCGCGCACCGCGGAACGGCGGGCGCTGAGGGCCGCGGGGCTGAGGGGCCGCCGGGCCGGGCCGGGGCCCGCCCGCTCCCGCTCCCGCTCCCGCTGCAGCCGCGGCCGGGCCGGCGGTGACGGGCTGGGGGTGCTGGGCAGCTTCAGGTGGCGGCGCTGCGTTCTGTTTATACCGGGCGGAAAGGAGCGCGATGCGGAACTGCCGGGTTTGGGCTTTTTCCGTGAAAAGGGAGAGAGCAGCCGCCCGGGCGGGAGGGCTGGGATGTGGTGCGCACCCAAACTTGGGGAAAATAAAGCCTTCGGGATACAGACCGAGGCAGAACAGCGGCCGGCTGTCCCGAGCGATCCCCGTTGGGTTTGCATGGCCCAAGGAGCCCCGGCGCTCTGCGGCGCCTTAGAGCGGGCAGCAGGAGCCGGAGCAGCCCCGTTCGAACGGGCGAGAGTAAAATAAAGAGCAGTGCCTGCTACTACAGAACTACACATTCACGGAAGGGTTTTAAAACATACGCAGGGTTTGAATTCTCTCTCTTCTCCTCACCCCCTTTATTTTTATAAATTTAATTACTTCGGAGACAACTGTCCAGGAAACTCACAGCACTTTCCAACTGGAATACAGCTCTATAGCCTGTGACAATGCACAGTGGTTGATGAGTTAGTTCTAGAGGCTTCTGAATTTTAATGATGTTGGAGATGATATTGTGTGTCCTTCAGCTTGTTAGAGTGACACTAGCACTCCATAAATCATAATACCTGTGTATTGTAAAATCAATACAAAAGTGCTATCTCAGCGCTAAACCTTAATAAGTTTTTCAGTGCTCTAGCAGCCTAAACTTTGCTGTAGTGCCATTGGACCTGCGGGTTGGGATCAGAGCATGCTTAATTTGTTTTGTAATAGAGACTTTTCTTTAATGAAGTACCGATTAGTAAAGCTTTGGTTGCCACTCTAGTGATCAGTTGGCAGAACAGCCCTTGCAATTAAACCCGTGTATCTCTGTCCTGAAGCAAAAAAGGAGGCTTAAACAGTCAATAAATGTTAATCCAGTCAGAACCTGTCTGTGCCTTTGAAGGCTGCCCATGAGGGGTTTTTCAAATCACATTTTTTTCATCATTTTAAATATGGAGGTCCCTATAGAGCTGGTACGTAGCGTACAAGGCCTCCCACTGCTCTGTAATAAGATCTGGCATACTAACAGCTTTCTGTACAGATCTGTCATCGTTAGGTTTGTTTGTCCCTCCCCATTCCAGCATAACTATCTGTATAGTTACTGGTTATGAAAAAAAGCAGTTTTCCTTTCTCACACGTGAGAGTAAATAGGCTGCTTCAAAAATCTTTATATAAAACATGTCATTATGGATGCATATGATTTTTATAATTTACTAGTATCTCCCTCAACTTTTTTTCCATTATTATTTGTTTCTTTGTGGGATGATACCCAGGGGAGGAAGTTTACATTTATGTATAAACTGCAAAGCATACACAGGAGGTATGGAACCACCAAACTGTCCTTGAAACAAGCACAAAGAAAAGTTAAACCTTACCTAAATTGTTGTTGCTCTCTAGGATATGCTTCTCATGAAACACTGCCACATACTCATCTAACTGCTTTCCAGTCTTGTCTGCTTGCTTTCTTTTCCTATGAACAGGGTAACAAAAGCAAGCTGATAACTAAAAGAGTGAGAGGTAGTAGGAAGTTGTCAGAGCTGGGGAGGACAACCAATTTTAGAGTAAAACAAGTAGCAATTCCCAGTCTTTCTGTTTGGGGAAACAGTCTTTGCTATGAACTTCATTTTCTTCCATTTCCCAGCGTATTTTTCTATCTACCCCTTTAGCTGCATGCATGATGTACACAGAACATTAACATACATGGGAGAGTGTGTTAAATTTAGCCTAATCATAACTGGCATCTCCCTTATGTTGTTTTGTAGGATTTAGCTTTTGTTCTTTATTGTGAGACTGAGAGCTTCACACAAAAAATGAACAGATTTGTATGAATCATTGGAATGGAAAGAAGAATTTCCTGCTGGAGAGAGAGAGAGAGAGGGAAAAAAAGGGTATCAGTCTCTTTTTACAAAGGACCAAATTCATCACTGGCCCAACATTCTGATTTCCCTGGAAGTCACTGCTCCGTGCCAGCATGACCTGGGAGTGTTTGGAGAACACAGACTGAGAAAGGAAACTTGTAATGGTCCTCTGGACAATGCAACCAGTACAGTACCATCATGCAGGGTTTCAGCAAAGGCAGTTAGTGCCAATACTGTGATGGGATATTCACTGCTCTTTCCTCTCGGAAATGGCTCTCGGAATGATACAAACCACCAAGTTGGCTTTAGTTTAAGAAAGGAAGCCAAGAAAAAAATAGCTAAGTGTAGTACTGTAGACATTATTATTAACTACAGTCATATTATTTACAAATATACACATATAACCTCCATATAAATATTTAAAATCATTTTTAAATGTTAGAATTTTATAAAGATCATGATGAATTTTTCTTTAAATACAGAAATATACATTTGAAAAACTTCCTTCCTGTTTTTTCAACCCCTGTCGTGGTGCAGTGACAGAAGTCAGTGTAACTACCCAGCATATATCAGGTTGGTCAGGTTCAGTCTGAGGTGCACATTTTCTGATAATTGAAAGTCAAAAAGCAATAGGAATTTATTTTTTACTATCATTTCCCTTTTCATTATACCTGATTCCATCTTTAGTTTTGATCGTTTAATTCAAACTAGTTATGGTACAGGTACTTGCCCTGACTTACCTCTTACATCACCTCTGATTTCAGCTCTCTGTATGTTTCTTTCAGCAGCTGGAATTATGCAAGATCTAGCTGGAGTCTTGTCCTCTTTCACCCTCCTGTGTTCTCAGCAGTCACTGGCAGCAGACCTTGGATTCCCATTCAGTTGGGTTGTATGCAATGTTGCAGAAATCATAGAGGAGATTCTTTTAGAAATACAGAAATCAAATCTGCCAGGTAAAAATAGACAGACAGTGCCTTTCAGAAAAAAAAAATAGAACAAGCAGAGGGATTCTAAATAGGCAAAGGGTATCTTTAAATATTGGAAATTACTTATTCAGCACATGAAGCTGTAGAGGCCGTACAGTCCTAGGCAATGACAGCACAATTGCATGGATAATGATGGCCTGCAAGTCCTACTGATCCACAAAAGATTATGTTATTATGTTCCTCTACTATAATACATGAATTTTTGCCTGTAAAATGCTTTTTTTTTTTCCTAGTGGGATATGTTAAATAAAGTTCCAACATGTTTTTGACTGCATTTGGCTCATCGTGTAGTTTAGTCAGCACATCCCCAAATTTAAGAAAACAGGACTTAAGCCAGATGGCTGTTGAGTACTCCCAGAAGGGAATCAAGGGGAGCAAACACTTCTTAAGCAAAACTGTACTTGAGATACTTACTTACCTATCATGGATGAAGAAACGCAGCACTTAAAGAGAGACAATGCTCACAATGTCTAATAAGACAGGGAAAAGTGAACATGAGGATGGACAGAGACCGGCTGTGGCTTTGGGGTTGGTCCATTGCTGTGTATAAAATCCCTCTAGGTGTTCTCTGATATGTCTGCTCACCCAGCCCTGCAATCTATTTAAGTATTTACTAACCTTGCCAAAATAACAAAGCTCAGATGAGCAGAACTGATGTTGATTTCTTAGCTTAGGTCAGTGAAACTGGCTTCTGACAATATTGTCACAAAGCTGACTGAATAAGGTCAGTAGAAAGCAGAATTAGGGAGTAGAATTAGAATTAGTAGAATTAGTAGAATTATCAGTAGAATTAGGGAGCATACCCTCTTCATTCAACATGTTCTGGAGAATGTTCTAGAGGTGTTTGTGTGAAGGTGAGTTTCCTATATAAGCTGGAAATGGGGTAGGGAGGTGAAGGGGGACACTAAGCACTAGGTTTACTCTCCGCTGAGTACTAGTGCTTGTTGAATGAAATCTCCATGGTCACAGCCTGATCATAATCATTTTTGCAAAGGGAGAAAAAAATCATAAAATTTAAACCAGTCCACAAGGTGACAAATGGTGCCTGAAGAAGCACATACATGTCTTCTACATCTGTTTCACGTGCTTTTCCACTTGCACACTCTTAAGTTGCTCACAGGTGTAGGTCAGGTCAGAGTCACACCAGCTATTCTGAATGGGTGCCACTTCAGCAGCTGGAAGGAGTAAAGGAGTAAAAAAGAAATTTGGAGCAATTCTCCTGTGAGCCACAGTGATCTGGGCAGCCTCTCTAATTCTGAGACAACTCAAAGACTCTCCCAGAAATTTAGGAGCCTCTGTCTGTTGTTTCAGTGGACTCCCAGGGTCAACTGTGAGTGGCTGCAGGAGGTGAAACTTTAAGCAGACTACAGCCTTATAAAATTTCAGCAGACACATACTTGAAAGCCTAATGATCAGTTTAGCTTGGCTTAATTGGGTTTATGTGTTCAAGGATATCCTGGCAGCTACTCTGGGAGAAAATTAAAGCTGGAACAAAATTTTGTTGATCTAATGGGGAACCTGAGCCTACCTCTGCACGAGAGGCCATTCTTAGCTGATTCTTTGTAGTTGGGGAGATGGGCTGAGCCCAAATATTTCATGGTTCATCAGTCATAAACTCTTTTTTGTGGGAGTGACAAAGCTCTGTGCTTTTGGGAAGCTGGTGTGTTAGCTCAGTGCTGCTTACTCACTTACCCTCTCTCCCTTTCAAGTCTCATCCACCCATTGCAAAAATGAGTCCATGATGAATAGACTTTTGAATTGGCTTATAATTGGTTATTCCACTCTATAATATTAATTTTCATCTTCAACTGTTCATTGATCGAGGAATACTGGATGTGGATTGTTAGTTTTCTTCGTGACACTTATATTGAAGAATGATTTGGAGAGCATGTTACTGCATATTGATGACATTCTCCATCACTTATGTGTTTTTAGAGTCTTTCTCTTTGCTTCTTTGGAAGAAGCAAATTTAGCTTCCAAGGCTTGGATATGCATTTTATTCTCCTTAACTCTGTGTGTAGCCTCTGTTCCAGCTCCTCAAGGCATCATTATCTATTTTTATTTAACAATCAACTATTATTAACTTTTAAAAATGCTGAAGAAAAAAAACAAACACTAAACTGTATTAAAATTTAAAAACTCCCCTAAAAAAAGAATTAGTCAGCTTTGCTCCTCTTACCAGTCTTTCTGATCTGTTTTCAAATACTTCGACTTCTCTGTCCATGCTGCAGTGTTTCCAGGTGCATGGTAGTGTCCTGACTTCTTGGGCATTCTTATGGACCACAGTGAAGCTGAAAGAGAAGCATTTACAGTCAAGACCATTTATGCTAGTCAGCTCACTGCAAAATGTGTGAATGTAACGAGTTATGGGAACACTTAGGAACTAATAATGCACTGAGATCATCCATAATATGGAAATTCAACAAACAGCAGTTTGCCACCCACAACTGGAAGAGATTACTCCATTTGATCCCTGGGAAAGGCTTTTCACTGCTACGTGCAAAGTGCAGAGGAGCACTGATGGCTGCTCCATGTGAGTATTTAGTGGCCTGGACAGTCCTGCAGCTCAGGGGACAGGAATCCTCCCTTTGGCACAGCTGTTCTAAGGGCTTCAGGGACCATGTGCCCTCATGTGAGTTGCTTTCATGGGGAAAATTCTGTCAAAGCTGCTTGGTGGCTTTCATGCAGTCAGTCACACCCTGTGAAATAAGTTCATCGTGTAAGTGCAATAACCTGCTTTCAAACTTCCCTTGATGATTTAATTTCAAACAAAAAAGCATCACAAGACTATACTCTTTGCACCTCAAACTTCTATACTTTTAACAACTTGCTGTAAGACCCTGCCAAGTAATGTAACTCTTTTATTTTAAAATTTGTTTATTTTCTCATTGTCTTCCAAGAAATGGCAAAATTAATTTTAATTAAAATTTGTATTTAGGAAACAATCAACAAACCACACACATAACCACATGCACAGCTTGATTTGCTGCTGGGGTGAACCGTGGTATGCCAAGCTTCAGCCTGAAGCTAATTTTTTACAGCCAAGTTATAAAGCCCTGAAAAGGGGGTTTTATTGTGGAAATGCTGACAGAACCATAGTGGTGCTACTGGCTGCCTCTCTAATTAGTTTAAAGAATGGAAAGTTGTATTTTGCAATATGTGGTAAGCCCTCTTTCCCTGATGTTGCTGGTTTACGCCAAAACTACAGGATTAATTTGATGTTATTACAAGACTGAGAAGATGAGTTTTTTGCTGTCGTTGAGAGGTACTTTCAGGCAGCAAACTGGGTTTATACTTTCAATTATATAAATATTAAACGGTGCAATTTTGATTTGGTTTTGGTGACAGTAGCAGATCCCTGCTGTGTTCGCTCTACTTTGAAGAAGATGTGGAGTCCACATGGTGTTTCTTGCATGTTTTCCAGAGACTACTTTTAAATTCCTTCAATAAAAGTTACTTTTATTCCTGCTTAAGTGTTTTGTGCTAATGTTTACAGACAAACATCCTGCCAGCAGACTAAAGTAAATAAAAGACAGGACACCAGTAACATAAAACACATCATTTTACTACTGTTTTCCCACCACCTGCACTCCATCTTCGCCAGAGCTCCCAATTTATAATTACGCCTACCTGCTCTGGCTTCCACTGGTTTCAACTTTTGCAGAGTACAGGGAAGGTGGCAGAAGCCATTTACCCTGCCACTTTCATTGTCTACTGCAGGGTTCCTGTAGTACCAATGGAGTCAAGCAACTTCAGCAATAAGTAGTTATTTTTTAACTAAGATTCTGTGGCTGTGCATCCTATTGCAGTGCTTACCAGCTCCTGCCAACAAGCCCACACCATGTACACCAGCTACCCATGACCAGTAAAACAGGAGCATTCCTTCCTCCAAAGGTAGGGCAAACATAAGGGAAATTAATAGCTGCAATTATAAGATTACACAGTCTCATGACATACCAAGCATGTCTTAAAAACATGCATAATTACACAAAAATGAGTGGACCCACTGATTTAAATGAGACAACTATGTGATTAAGTGCTGTGTTATACTTTCATTTTCCTAATTTGTTTGCTTGGGTTTTTTTTTTTCTCCTAATACAGTACCCATGGTGTCTGAAAAACGTTACTCACAGTTGCTATGTAATTGCTGTTCCTGCTATTGTTAGTGTGCTGGGGCTGGGCACAGACCTATGCATCCAGGGAGGGCTGTAGTGAGGGTCTAAAAATGCATGTGTATTTGTTTAAAAAATATTGCTATTCCTTCAAGGGCCTACAAATCCTCATTAGTTATTATACTGTCAGGAAAAAGTGTTATATTTACACCTGAAAACAAGACATTGCAATCCCTCTCTCCTTTTTGGATAAAACTGTGACTTCCTAACCATGTCTCGTGTTGTAGTCAACATTATGCCATTTGGCACTACAAGGATTAATTGAGAGACAATAAGAAATTAATCTATTGTCTTTCTTCCAGTCCTTGCTTTCTACTCTCATCTATTTGCAAGGAGTGCCTATTTCTGGTACTTGACAGTACCTGCAAAGGCTTTGACACTGAATTTAGTATGTCTGCTGAGATTACACTAAAGGGAACAGTGGATTATTTTATAAGTACTAATCCTTAATGCAGAAATTTGTGCTTGTTCAGCAAAGCAAGGTCTCCATTTCCTTTCTTCTTTGTATTTTATTTGCTGCCACCTAGGTGGGAGGCAGCCTCTCAGGAATGACCCGATGGGCTGGTGCATCACAATTTGACTCAACCAGATCTGACCCAAGAAGCAGTGCTCAGAATTAGATCACAGTCTCTGCATGCATTAAGATCTACAACCTACAGTAGCTCTGTTAGTCTGCTGAGCAACCAGAGTGGCTCTGATTGAAATTACCATTTTGATGCTCTGACCTTCAAATCTCTTAATAAAGCAGAAAACGACTTGTCCGCTTGTCCTTCTGGCTCTGGGGAGGCAGAGTGGCACCAGCTGAGTGAGCCAATACAAGATTTAACTTAATGCATGCTCCCAACTACAGCACCAAGGCAAGAAGGGAAAAACAATAGAAGAGGCTGATCCTCATTTACAGCAGGGGCTGCTCCCACTGTCACACACAGGAGGTCGACAGGGGTCCTGCCAGTGCTTTGCTAAATGGGCAGTAACAAACACCTCCTGCTCCAGCACCTGGGTACATTTTAAAACCCACCACCAATCTCACACTGCAACATTCACTCCAAATACTTTGTACTTACATAACCATGTACAGATGTCTGGCCACTCTGGAACTATGAGCTGCTCTTGAGAGGAGAAGGAATGGAAATAGGGTGTTTCTGCAAAGGTGGTGATTGTAGCAAAGGAGAATAACTTCTAATCTGAAGATCACATATAAGGTGCACAGAATCAGTGATACCCACTTCTATGGTAGTTGTACCCCATGGAGCCTGGAGGAAAAGACAACCTCATATCTGAAAAATAAGCTTTTCCTTTAAGTGCCATGTCACCATTTGATGTTAAATAGTAGGTAAAAGCTAGTAGTCTGGTATAAGCAAGAGAGGATCCAGTGAAATAAACCAGAGTATTTTATATCTGCATTGATAGCATTTCCAGAATAAATACAGGAAAATACCAAGACAACAGCTCTCAAGGACAGTAGATTGCAAGATTCTTTTTCAGCCAAGAGATATAAAAATAATTATGTCATATTCAATGCAGAAATCACTGAAACAAGCTACACCCATTTCCCTGCCAGATGTGCCCACAAAAATAAATAACCTTCCTGCATGAAACTACTAATCCTAAAATTCAAAGAAAAAGGAGTAAAACAATTTACCAAGGTCTATTGTAAAAAAAAAAAATAAATTGCAGATATAGTAAAAGCAAATTGAGAAGACTAGTAAAAATAAAGATGAAATGCATAGATAGATATGTGAGAAAAGATTTTATGTTGCATTATCCATGAAGCTGATAACTGCATCTTATTTATTAAACATTGTCATTATTAAAACCAAAATATATTGATGTTTTTCATGAGAATCTACAAGTACTTTTATTGCTTTGTAAAATACTATTGAATTTTACTCTATAAATCTAATCTGTGTATAGATTTTAAGGGTGTTCACTTACGCATACTTACCAGCATGCATAATTAATTTTGAAATGTACCTTTTTGTTTTCTTTTAGTAAAATCCAAATCTCATATATTGCAGCTGACCTAGCTTTTTAATATGAAAATCTGTAAATTGCAACTTAGTATATCTAAATAACTTTGGTCTGGAAATTTTGTAGGAGTAGAACTTGATTTTATATTTCCAGTAATTCCTGATCTCAGCCTTGGGGAAATATGCTATGTGCACCTTTCTAATGCTATTTACTCTTTCAGATGAAAATAGTAAGAATAATAATTAGTATTTTTACCACTAACTCTAAACCTAGATGAAATCCAGGGAGCTGGGAATACCAGAGTGGTTATTAGAAAAGGTGTGTCATCCACAAAGAGTTTGGGTGATCAAAGATGTACAAGATTCACCCAAACACAAATGGGATTTCGGAGCTGCACATGGCTGTGCGTGGGGGCCAGCAGAGCATGGGAGCAGGCTGGACTCAATGGTGTTCTCATTTCTGAATGAAGCAGATGAGATGCAGACTTCCCATCCCTCTGCCAGCTTCCTGCTATCCTTATGTGGCCCTGCTTGTCCCTGTGCCACCACCCGCTCGTGACCCTGTGTCAAACCTCAAAAGATTCTCCTTACTCACACTGGGGCCTCATGCAGACAGAAGAGACCATGGCAGCCTGTAGCCTCTTCTCCAGTTCTCTGTTGTTCCATCACCTTCACAGAACTCTGTGTCAGATCCCTTCAGGGTAGTGAACCAGTTCCCTGCAGGGGAAGAGCCAAGAATTGGTGCTGGCTGCCCCACACACTTCTTCTCAGTACAAGGTCAAAATTTTACACGAGTGAGCCTCCTAATGCACTATACATAGAAATATTTAGAATTGCTTTCTAGGCAGGTCTCACCAGTAATGTGTATTAAACCACAACTGCATAGTAGCTCAGAACTCAGCTCGTTTTCTGTAATTGGACTGTATATTGTCTGGTGTAGTGGTACCTACAACCTGAATCTCCGAGTTTAGCCTTCCCCTATCATTTATACCTCTGCAAAAGAATTACTAAATGGATCTAGAAGATGCCATTCTAATCCAATAGGCTTTTACCTCCATTTTACATCCTTGCTCCACAAGCATAAGACACAATTTTAGGGAGGCAGGTTTATATGGAATAGACATTAAGTGCTACTCAACACTGCTTCTACTGAGCACTATGATAACTGTTCTGCATTCTTTGTTAATCAACAGGCAAAGAACAACAGGCAAAATATGCTTCAATAAGCAGGAAATTCATTACCCCAAAAATGAATAGGAAGAAGAAAATACTTAGAACTATGCTTTCCTTCTGTTCCTTTTGAAAGATTTTAATGACATTGCAAATGTCTAAAACATTTATGAAAAACACGTGAAGCTATAATCTGTATCCTTTTCTTTTAGGGCTCTTTAACAGACCTTCGGAGAAGTCCCAGAGATGTTAGCCAACACATTAAGGGTAATGAATCTTGGCATGAAAGAACAGCACAGCAGCAGCTACATGTGAAGCAGCCTATACCATAAATTATCTCAAATACAAACCAAATTCCCCTTGTTTATCATGTATATAAAGCACCAGCATTCAAGATTCCCTCCAGAAGTGCTGGACTGTGTGTAATATTACTCATAGCATAACAAGGTCTAGTTCTGTCATTGCAATTGCTTCTTTCCACAGATGATAAACTACAGACATGAAGCAATAGGAAGGCTATCCAGATAAATAAAAATATCAACAGGTTTAACAAAAGGTCTGGGTCAACTGTGTGATGAGGTGAATAAATGTCACTGCAGATGTCTTTGAAGTATTTAATTAAGTCACCATTGCTGACAGAAGTTCTTTGCTAGTGTAGCACAGTGCAGCCCTGTGGACCTCAATACTGAGAATGGACTGATTAGATAGAAGTAACTCAGAATATAGGAGAAAATGTGCAAAACTCAGCATTCTGCATGGAAATACCTCTATATCACAAGCAATGCCCCTTAGTGCCAATATTTACCTGCTTCTGCTACTGCTGAGAAGGAATCCCCACTTGTGTCTGGGACATTGCTAAATCTATGAAAATAGCCCATTTTAGCACAGCCCAACCTGCTTCAGCTATGCAGACATCATCCCACCAAAGGTCTAAGGGATGATCAAATCTTCAGATACCAGAACACAAGTCTGGAAGCCATAAAGGATTAGAAGCAGAGAGGTTGCTGAACAAGGAGCTCTTGCCTTGGATCCCACAGGCACGTACTTTTAGGCAGGAAGGCAATGCTGATATGATGCTCTGCCAGAAGTTTAGCTGTGGTTCGTGAATGTACTTATTTAGAAATGCAGTGGAAACCCCGTCCTGTGCATGTTGCATTAGCACATCAAATAATGTGCTTTGGTGGGTCTTTCTGATTGTATTTCAGCAGTCCAGGTTCCCCTGCATTTTTAAACAGCATAACTGGCAAACTGTAGGTGAAGTGATTTCCCCTAAATACCTGAGGTACAAGGTTATGCAGGTGCAATCAAAATTGGATGCTCTTCCCAAGGAATGAGGTAAAACCAATGTTGTTTGAAAAATGCATGACCCTGTAATTACATTTCCTGTGCTAAGGTTATCAGAGTTTTACGTTTAGGATGCACATTACACTTTCACTGACTGAAAAGTCAGTCAGAGACTCTGGATGTGAAACTGAACACCAAGGTAGACGGCCCTTCTCAAAGTCAGTTCTACAGCACAAGGAAAATGGGAGCATTTAGCTATCAGATTGCTTGAGAGAGAAGACTGTAATTAATTGAAAGTCCTTGGAGGTTTGCAATGTTGGAAACAATTCCCAGAGAGGAAGGTATCAGTACATAGTCACAAAAAAGCTGCTGACAGGTATGGGCTGTATATCAAAGATTTCTGCAATATTTATCTGGCATTAGTATCACATAGTGTGAGAATTTGTGTTTTTCCTACAAGCAAATACAGTAAACACTTATTGTGTATATTTATATGTACAGAATATCCATCTAGTATCTATCACCTGTTTACACACACACATAAATGACATCCTGTTATAACTTAATTACAGTCAAATTGGAGCATCTGCAACATCTTTTTTGCGATTATATATTTCTTGAAAAGAATTCTTTTGTATCATTGCCACCCCTTAAAAATTAGCTCACAGAATTACAATGTATGAAGCAGATGCAGCCAATAAGAACATAAAATTTTTAAGTGTTTCCACAAGACTCATGCTACTTGGGAATTTGTTATCTCTTGTAGCTGAAATATTCTGTTAGAATTTCTGTATAAGCCATGTTCGTTTTCTGTGGCAGGTTTTGTACATAACAGCAAGTTTCTTTTTAGTTCAGGGCAAAAAGTCATCTTTGGAGCAGTTGCCCCAGCAGGAGGATAAAAGATGATGGTTGGTAATTACATCAGGTTTGCACTGTTGAGCAGATGTTCTTGCAGATAGATTTTGGCTGGCATTTAAAGAACATCACTAGTGAATCTCATGATAGCATTGGAGGAAAGCTGCCACAAGTAGATGGAGCTGCCTGCTTCTAATAAAAAGATTTTGAACAGAAGAAATAAATTAAAGTAAGAAAGAAGTGAAAAGTGTACAAGATAGACTACCTGACAAACTGGTTTTTGTGTTTTTCTAAAGATTTAGACTTAACACTAAGTTACCTGAGTGTGGCCTAGCCAGTTAGACCTTGTCTTAATAAGTTACACATGGTACCAGTTCTCAATATCCAGAAGGGTCACAATACTCTGCATAGGTCCAACTTTAGAGAAATGGAGGCAGGTTCAGGGCTGGGGGACATGGGAGCAGCAATGTAATAGAAAGCTAAGAATACTCCTTACCTGCCTAAGACTGACAGCAGTTTGAAGAAAACTGGACAGCAACCAAAAAGTCAACATAAAAGTTGTTAGAAAGAGAACTCAGTGAACTTCCATGTCTGAGTTTATAGTGATAGAAGCAATATAGTGGGAAAAAGGATTCTACTTACATCTTTGGAGGCAATTCCAAATGCTTAAAAATATTAACTAGTTATAACATAACATTATTCACCAGTGGGATGGAGAAGCATTATTTCCTTCACTGTATATTTGGAAAATGAGCTGCTTAAGCCCACATAGCAACTGGCTGCAAAAACATAATTGAGTTTCAAAAATGTCCTACTCTCAACCCTATGCTCAGTCTGTAGATATGTTTCTGAACAGGTCCTTTTTTAGGTGTTAAGAGCAATGTAAAAGGCAGGATGGTGAAAATACATCACAGTCTGGGAAATTCTCAGTATTTCTGTCCCAAAACAAGCTTCTGAAGACCGAACACGTTTTTAAATCAGCCAATTCAATGTAACTTTCTACTTTTTTAATGGATTGAATAATGGAAATATAATATCATAACTGCAGCTGGACTACTGATTTGACTGTGCTGTGGGCTGCCAGAATGTCTGTTAATGGAAAGATTTATTGACAAGAGGTGTTTTGAAAACAGGGCATTTACAATTAGATTAGAACCATTCCCCTTCATTCTACCTATCCTCAGGAATGCTGACTTTCAGAATCCCCTCTTTATTGTGTTGGGTGAACAATACTAAAAAAAGCTGCAAACCTGTCCTTACTGGCAGGTGCCAGCTTGCAGAATCAGATATGTGAGCTCCACTGGCTGTACCCTGAATAGGGCATCAGACACTGCAAGAAATGTCAGAAGGAGTTTCCTATGCAACACCAAGGGTGCTGAGAGGAATAAAAGAGACTGTGTGGTTGCCATATGATTTGCTTTTAGCTCTAAGTTCCAAAAGGGAAAATTTAGTCCAACAGTCAAATTACAATAAATTCAGAAGATTTCTCAAGGCATTTAGGGCTAATACATGCCTCGACTGCAGCTAAAGGTGTTGTTTATTATATATTCCAGGAGTGAATTTTGCTGCAGTTCTTCAAGCTGAAGAACTGTGTTACTGTCATGAGAAAGATCTGAGTATGAAGATGCCTAGAGTAAGGTTGCTAGAAGAGAAAGTATCCAGAAAGGAGAGGGACAAACCAGCAAGTGCTTACATATTGAAAACTTGAATTTTAAAAAGTAAATTAAAAATAGCCTCAAAATATCTCTCTCAAATACTCCTCTTTTATTCCTTTCTCCCAGTTTTGAATTGAACTAGACAACTGAATTGCAGTGAGAAGGGCAGGACCCACAGTGGGATGATGCTGTTGCAGGAGGCTCTGATCAGTGTAGATTTCTAGACGGAGAAAGCAAGCAGTCCCAGATCTGTAGTGTCACTGCTCACAATGCATATTCTGGCCCAAACAGCCAGAAAACAAGAAAAAGCCTTTTCTCTCAAGTTGACACTTAGGTAATGAGCATAATTTTTTTTTCAAATGCATTTGACTCCTTCACCTAAGGGATAATTTCATTATTTTCAACAGTATGGTTTTCCTTTGCAGATGTAAAACACAAAAAGGAATGCAGCATATGGCTAATACCAAATTTCATTGTGTTTTTTTCATGGCCTCTCCTGTTCACTGGCTCATTCTGCCTTGCTTCCTTACAACCCTCTTCAAGTGCACTGAAGTGCAACGGTTCAGTTTTCCTGGGAATCTACAGTCTGAAAAAGAGGAAGTGTAATTCAGGGGTACACTCCAGGTGTCATATGGAAAAACACCCCAAGGAAAGTGAGAGGATAAAGAATCAAAAAGTGGAGGATAAAGGAAAGGTTGGAAAGGTCTTGTTTCAAAAAGATAAAATGTAACCTTGGTTACTATGCAATCCACACGGTGTGTTCTTGACCTTTTTTTAAGAAATAGTCCTCGATTCACCATACCATCACCTATATTTGCAATAAATCAAATTAAAAATGTCACTTATTAAAACTTTAAGGTTTACTGTTCAAGTGATTAACTGAGAATCATTTTTATGATTAAATGCTGGGAAATAATTTGATTTCACATGAACCTATAGCACAGTTCTCATTACACAGAAGTGCTGCATATTAGTTGAAGCAAATTAACATTCAAAGAGTTTCTGGAGTGGCTCCTAATCACAGGCTGTTAATTACTATCATTACATTCGACTGCTGAAGAGACTAACTGAGGAATCAGTCTCATGATCTTGGTATTTGAAAGTGATCTTCACCAATAAAAACATGTCAGACATACAGAAATTGCAAATTGCTGAATTTGCTGACGCAGTGGAAAATTCCGCTGACTATAAGTACCCATCTGGTGATAGATGCATTCTTGACACAGTTTCAGTGTTTGGACTTAGGAAATAATGAGTATCAATGTCCTAGCTAGGGAATATGCAAAGATGAAGGAGCCCATTGTATCGTTAATTAAGGAAAGTAGTAGCAGAGCTCGTTCACAGATAAGTGACTGTACATAATAATCATGTATTTATGTGAGGAACTGTTATGCTATATTACTATAGTAGCAATTAGGTTTTCACAAAGTAGTTTTATTAAAAGGCATACTTATGTGATAAATAAACAATTAATTTCCATGGCAGATTAATTACATATGGCTTAAAATGGTCACCATGCTAAGTGAGACCTATAGGGGCAGATTCTTACACAAAGCAAAATGTACAACTACATACTTACAGGTTAATTTATTTTTCACTTGTAAATCAAAAACTTGCATGCATGAATTTCAGGATGGATGCCTCTGTAAAAAGCAGACCCATACATAATTTTTGCATGAAAGACTCAAGCTTTCTCACTCAAGGGATGTGGCAGGCCAGCCTATAAACCTAAGCAAAGAGAAGAGAGGAATCTCTTGAAAATGTCAGATGCCCCACTTAGAATCTGTAAAGTGACAATGTGAGGGATCTTTCCTGTGGGGTCGTCTAACATATTTTCTTAGCGTGGTCTTTAATTTACAATAAAAAAGAACAGGGAGGGAATATCTCTGTTTTCATCCATGTGGCAGGGAACCATTAACATGCTTTCCCTGATACAGAATAGGCCTATAGAATTTAGAATTAATATATTGTTCCTATTATTTCTCACATAGCTCTAAATTACATTCAAAACAGTGCAATGACATAGCAAAGCCAGATGCTGTAGTACATTAATATTTCATAAAAATGTGGTTTAACACTTTTTCAGTTCATGAAGTATCTGTGAACAGACAACCGCCTTCTTGAATACATTCATTATTGGAAGTTACTGTACTATGACGCAAGGAAATAATTCCTGATTAGTTGCTTGTTCTCAAAATAATTTGTTGCAGATGCTCTATATTCCTGTTGATGGCACGCCAGAAAAGCCAACAAGATTTTCTGGACAGAAAAAGGGTTACTGCACTTCTGAGCTGATGGTCACCTACAGACAATATATTGAGAGTTTTGCATGCTATAAATGTTTAGGAACTCAAAAAACTCAATCGCATTTCAAAGAAATGCAATCTCTTTTTGGGTGTTGTCAATCATGGAAGGTGGTACACTGTGAATACCAGCTCTGAAAACTGCATGCCAAAGTAGCATATAAATTTAGTAAGTTCTCCTTCAAAGTAAATTAATGTTCTGAATTGTCCCGTCCATTCTGATGGACAAATACAGATTAGGATACAAATTTTGCCTTTGAACGTGCACATCAAGCTCCTGTTGTGTTCCAGATTAATGAACACAATTTATTTTCTGTAATTGATTTGAAATGTCTTCAAAGACACTGATGTAATGGCTCCCTCTCTTGAACCTCTGCCTCATGTTTGAAGCCCAGACATGGACACATGTCCACATGGAGACACAAGCCCTTCACAGCTGCCCCAAGCAGAGAATTCTCTGTCTGTCACCTCAGGGGTGGCACTCTAGGTGATCAAAATTCCCAGTAGTGACTCAGCTAACTCAAACTGAATCGTAATCATTCCTCACAACTAAACTACCCATCTTCTTGTCTGGTTTGGATCTTTTGCTGCAGGCTGCCTGTGTTGTGTAAGGCTTTGTCCTTACTAAAGATCTAGCAGGGACAATGACACTTCTTTCCAGGTTGTAGAAGTATGATCAATGAGCCCAGTGTGTGCCTGGTCACCATAACACCTGACATTCAGAAGAAACCACCCTTTCTGTCCTTTTGACACATCCTTTATTTGCATGGAAATTTTGTCCAGTTAACTTACCTCATTTATTAAATCAGCAAAGTACCAAATAATGTTCAAATCACGGCAACTTTATTACTAAAAATCAGATTGTGTATTATTCAAGTTCCCAGAAGAATAACTGTAAATTAAAATAATAAGTTTCAAGATGAAAGATACCTACATGTGTTTAATGGTTTCTTGGTCACATTAGAGTCTCCACTGGAGTAGTCACTACACAGAGTTCAAGTAATTAAACACTATTTCTTTCATTGCAATTGTAAGTTATATGTCCTTTTGGTTAAACGTGATTTTTGTGGGTTGTGGTTATCCAGATTGTCTTAGTAATAAATTTTTCCTGCACAATTGATTAAATATATTTTTGCCAGTTTATCTTATTAAAATATGTCTGTTCATTGTTTTAAGTGTGGATGACTGTGAAGAATGGAAGCCAGGAAGAGAGTAGCAAGGTGACAGTCAGACAGAAGGGATCTGCCTCAGGTAATCCTTGCATTGCAAGTTTGCAAGACCCTGCCTGGAAAACACAGAGGTGTTGCCCAGAAAACGCTGGGGTTTCATCAGGAGCCCCAAGGAGAGCAGTTTGAGGAGTGCAACACAGGCAGTCAGCCACAAACACAGACAAAATGCTTCAGTTAGCTCAGGGCACGTTCTGAACGTACAAATCAATGACAATTAAAGCAGATTATGAAAAAGCAATAGTAGATAGTTGGGTCTTTGTGTGATTAAAGTGAGCTGAAAGTGCAGGGCAAGATTCTTCCCATATGCTGATGGGTTAGAGATTACTGTACCTCTGAGGAGGCAAAGTCTCTCGTTTCCTGGAGACCTTTGAACCTTTCCTGATGGGAAATCACGTAATGACTGAGGGCCAGTTCTATTACTGAGACTCTGCTGTTGCTGCAGGCACAGCAACTGAGCTGCCCCTGCTCAGACAGGACATACTGCAACAAGAGTAGCAACTCCTGACATTTTTTTAAGGATACTTTGGGCCAGTTTTAATGTATCTTTGATTAGCCTGTTTCTAAAACTGATCTTACAAGAATCCAAAGGCCACAAACATTGCCTGGAAGTATAAACTGGGTTAGGACAGATATCTTCCTGCATCTGTACTTCCTCCCCAACAGCTCTGGTTCATTAGGAAGAGAGTAAAATATCTAAGATGTGTGCAGAGTAATTTCTCCTCAGCTATATTAACCTAATTTCCAGTAACCCAGCTGTTTATGGACTGGCTGTATTGAATGTTTTCTCAGGATCACTTCATTTAATTATTACCAAATAGCTCAAATATCTATGAATTCATCTAATTACTTTCAAAATTCATTAATAATTTTGGTCTTCAGGATATCCTGTGGCAAGGAGTTCCTTGCTGTTTGTACTTGATAGGGCTCTGCCAATCCAATAAGTCTGACCCATTGAATTGAAGCAATTTTTCTTGAAAGCCAGCTACAAGAATAAAGAGCAGTAACAGCTCTAGAGAATCTATCATATAACAGGAGTGTGTTTAAGAGAGGTGCTTTCCTTAAAGAGGCAAAAATAACCAGGCAGTTCAGAGTTTCCAGTGGAAGAATTATACGTACACTTTAGGAAGTAAGAGAAGGGAGTTTCCACATTTATGAATGAACACAACTGTACAAAACCAAGTATAAAAGCAAATAAACTTTAAG
Organism: Sturnus vulgaris; assembly: GCF_052056855.1. Taxonomy (NCBI): domain Eukaryota; kingdom Metazoa; phylum Chordata; class Aves; order Passeriformes; family Sturnidae; genus Sturnus; species Sturnus vulgaris. The sequence continues at coordinate 19,887,890 of NC_142249.1, read as the reverse complement.
GTTCCCTGCTACAACACCTCAGAATTAGTGAAGTGCTTTCAGCACAGAAATAATGAACGTGCTCAAGGCTTTTGGCTACAGGGAGAATTCTGGTTTTGGAGATCTGCACAAACTGCAAAAGAATATTACAGGAGAAAAATAATTGCAATTAACTAGAGATTATTTTAAAGCAAAAGTAGGTCTGAACAGTCCCATCCACAAAGATACTGAAAGAAAGCTTGAGGTTGACATGGGACATGACCTGAAGAGATTGCTACTATGAGATATAAAAATTACTTCACAATAAATCAAATCTTCAGCTGGAGATACAAAGTCAACACATAAATTTGGGAAACTAAAATAGCAGAAATAACCTACAAATTAAATACATACAGTAAGGGTGGTATTATTGCTGTTTATTTCAATCAATAACTACTCTCTTTTATCAATGATCAAATTATTTAGCAGTGCAATTGGGGATATTAAGGGGCCAACACAACTGGAGGGATGTTGTGATCCCTAACAACTGTGTTATTTTTCAGTGGCACACAGACTTGCAAACCTGAGAACAAGCCATGCCACAAATGAAGTTTGATCTTACGTGTGTTTGAATAATCACTGGGACAAAAACTTCTGTATAGCCAATATCATATCAAAACAGCATGGGCAATGCATTACAGCTTAGGAACTGGAGTTACATAGGATGTAGGTCAGTACAGAACTACCAGCAGTAGGTGTCAGAAATCAAGGGGCACTACCTGAGCTCAAGTACACTGTTTTATTCAAGTGTACCTGATTGCTCTGGGCCAGTGTCCTCTACCAAAAAGGACTGCTAGAAACTGGCAATCTACCAGAGTTCTATCACAACAGAAAAATATGTCTATGTATGGAAATGAGAGGAGGACCTTTCTTGCTGTGAATGGAACACGTGTTCCTAAATTACCCAAACTTGAGAGCTAAGTGACACTAACAGTGAACTGCAGTAGCAGCTGGGAGTGGTGGTAGAGGAAAAGGCCAAAGCAGGGAACAAAGACAAATGTAAGTTTAGAGGATGCAGCAACAGTTTGTGAACACTTCTGTAAACTCTTCAAGATGCAATTCTACATCTTCATAATCAGAAGCAACATCAATGCATTGCATTTTCTCTGTGGTGGGCTCACTCTTTCTCCCCAAATACTTCAGTGCCCCTCATTCTGTCACTGGAAAGCTACCAAAGTGTCAGTCACAGCCCCTGATGTCTCACCAGTAATTCTTCCTCTTGCTTTCCAAAAGCAATTGCTGCATTCACAGCACTCACAGCAAATCAATTTCTGCATCCTGCCAGATCACCAACTGCTTCCAGCACCTCCCAGCCCAGCTCCATCCATGCTGCCCTCCCACTCACTGGCAGCAGCTTTCAGGAGCTTTCTCTGCCAACGCTGCTTTGCTCTTAGACACAAGCTCTTGGAAGGAGTGGAACAAAGCTCTTCAGTGCTACCCTGAAATCTTAATAACACTTTTTCCATCTGTGCCATATAAAGATAACAAGGGAAAAACCAACCAATTTCAACTGCAGTGTGAAGTGTGACATTTCAACAAGTCTATGGCAGATATTTGTATGACAGATACCTCACAGTTGTTCAGAAATCTCCTTTACTCTCTGGTGTAATTATAGTATTTTTATAAAATTATTAGGAGCAATTCCATGTAGTTTTTCTGCCTGCAGAGTGCAGCAAAAACCACACTGTCTGAATGTGAGTTGGGTTACTCTTTGCTCACCTCCATAGTCTGTGGTCACCTCAAACAGGAAAGGGAAACTGGCTCACCTCATCCTGCCCGTTGTTTTCCCTTCATCTTAACCCACCCTTGAGAGCCAGTGTGCTAGGACAGAGCAGCCATCCCCACACACCTGCAGAGCAGTGAGAATAACTTAATCCAACAGAGGGGTGTCAGTGGGCTTTGCAAAGAAGGGCTTGGTAATTAGAGGGAGAATCCAAATCACAGAGACTGGAGAATACTTGCCCACAGCTCCAGACTTTGCCCCATGACTTACCCAGGACATCAAAGCACAGCACTGCCTTTTCAGCTCTCCAAAACAAGTACGTGACTAAGGTAACAGCAATAGGAAACTACCAGAGAATTTTCCAGCTCCCTGTTAACCTCGGTGCACATTTAGAGTAATAGTTCCCCCATAGGTATGCAAAATCTAGAAAATATACAACTAGCCATTTCAGGCCAATACAAATAGTACAAATACCCTTGTTTGCAAGAGGGCATGTTGCATTTATAAGGATTATTCAGCCTTGAAGTTTTTTGTACTTTTCCCCTTGTTTTCTTTTTACCCCAGTAATTCTAATGAATATGTGTTTGCATGTGTAGGGGATGCCATTTCAGTCATACTACAGTAGGTAATGTTAAAAACGTGTACCCCTTCAAAATCACAAAGATGTGTGTGGTAACCTCTCCTGCTTTGAGAGGCAGGCCTGCAGCACTGAGCAGCTAAATGCTTTCTTGTGGCAGCAGTATTTTTCCGTGGCTGCGTGCTGCTGAAGTGTTTATCTTTGCTCGAGTCGCCTGGATATTGCAAAGCTACTTGAAATGATTCATGGGTCTGACAGATGTCTGGTACAGCTGGATGTGTCCTTGATTATCCCAAAAGTCTGGACAATGCTGTCATTCACCATTGCCCAAATTATCTCTGTATTGACTGCAGAAGCCTCTGTGACAGTACTGTAATGGCTAATTACCCAGGATACCTTTGATACTTACTTTATAGTGCTCTAGAAGAGTTTAAAAAAAATGAGTGAGACAGAGGAAGAGAAAAGGAAAGAACTGGAGCAAAAACATAGCAGTGAAAGTAATAGTCTTATACATTCTAAAACAGTATATACTTTACATGAGACTATACTGCATGGGCTATTTATATTCAGCCTGTCCTTTGAAAATAGTCAGATTTCCAGCAAAACAGATAAGGAGGAAATGCAAAGAGTCCTGACAATGATAAGTCATGGACAATAGAAGGAGCTATTAGCCAGCAGAGAATTGTATGTAAAACATTCTTGAAAAGAAGATGATGAGCAGCCATTTGCCTGCTTTATATATTGCTGGAAAAATAACATTCTGCTTAGTATATAACAAAGACTGTCATAGCTAGAAATGCTAAACATGTATATTGTTATCTTGTAAAGCTGCCTATAAGGAGGTATGAAAGTGAAGGTCTCCTTTTCCCATGCTATCATTAGTGTGCTTGGAAAAAAGCAGTTTCTTCAATGTACAAGTATATTAAGAAAAGGGGTGAAAGAAGATAGAGTACAAAATTATCATTTTAGTGAAGATGAGGTCTTAATGACAACTCATGTAAAAAATAATAGCAAATCTCTGCTTTTTAGGGTTGTCTCTCTCCTCACAGTTCAGCATTGGTCCTGACTGGAAAAATATGTGTAACCCTTTTCCCCCAAGTTTCAAAGAATTCAGACATTGTGCAAGATTCACCATGGGTAGGTTGTTCCCACAAAGTCAGAGAATCCCATTGTCTTTGGTGAGGGAAGAATTTACTTACCAGAACCAAACCTTCCAGTTCAGACTTATGTGCCATCTATACTGAATTGGAAGATGCCACCCCAGTGGGTTCTGTGGTGATGAACAGATGATTCTGCCCAGAAATCAAATTAGAATGACCCAATTGCATCTGCCTACTACTGCCTTAGTGGCATCAATATAGAGAATATAAAAAGAAAGATCACACCTTTGATCATGTGTTTGTTCATATTGCTTACTATTTATCTTTGTTACCTCTGAGTAAATAATGTGTTTGTTAGAAGGTGATGCATTACTGACAAAACATTTGGATACCCTTCAGATAAAAATAATAATTTTCTTTATAACTCAGAAATTAACAGTCCAATTAAATACTTAGAGAAAAGTGCCATTTCCCCATTTTTCAGGCCCTTCAAAGAGTTAATGGTTTTTGCAGGTATATATCTTACACAAAGTTACTCACTAAAATATAATTGTTAAATAAAAAACAACAAATAGAATGTTTGCTGTTTAAAATGAAAGGGTTATCCATTCATTTTATTTGGGTAGAAGATAACATGCTGTTATTTATTATTTCTTACTATGTTGGCATTATTTTTAAAATTGGGGTTATGATACTGTTATTTAAATTTCAAACATTTTTCTTTTTATGGCTGAAAACTTCCTTACCTTTCATTAAAAGTAGAAGTGTCTATTTCTCGATCTGTTACAATATATGTAAAAATTAAGAAATAAGATTTCAACATTTGTAGTGGAGGAACTAACTACAGATAATCACAGGAAAATATTGTCTACCTCTTTGCCTCTGTTTATGGCACTGCAAATGGAAAGACTACACATTAAATATTGAGCAGAATGGAAACATTTTCTGTAGTCCCATTGCTCAAGCTTCTCAAGGCTCAGACTCAAGTGCATGCAGAAAAATTAGGTTTCTACTTCTTGCAGTGTGAGCTAAATCCTGACTGCTAAAAAATCTTGCAGAAGTTTGTTACAAGGTAGGACAAATAT